>NW_016909179.1:0-11400 GCF_001483705.2 Eufriesea mexicana | reverse complement strand
CACCAGAAAACGCACTTTTCTGCCGAAAATCCCTACCAATAGTAGAAGCGTCGTGAACGCGTCCGTCTCGTTCGACATTCAGCGCGGCTCCTTTTTTTTCCAACGCGACGCGAACCTGATCGGTGCTAGTGGATACATACGGTGGGATACGGTGCCGCGACTATTTCTCGTCTCCGTGGTTCGTCGTCGACGAAGGAAGGTTCGAATGTAACCTCGTCGTACCCCAAGGAGCGCAGCCACGATGTGCAAAAGGATCATTCGTCCAAGTCGTACAAGAACAGCTAGAACGAGGTATCCTCACCTATCCTGACCCAACCTAACCGAACCAAACGTAGCATGGCTCAACAAAACGTGCCGCAACCACTGCTGCAGGCGTCCGCAAAGCCAAGCTCAGTATATTAAGGCACATTAGATCACAGGCATCCAACATATAATAGCGTACATTACGAGAACCAAAGCTATCCTAACCGTAATTAACCTAACGCCATCAAACCAAACGTAACCTAACCCAAACTAACGTGCCACGACCACGACTGCTCGCCTCCACATAGTCAAGTAGTGTACAGCAGAGCAATATAGTTCGTGGAAATGCACCGAACAGCAGTGTGTTGCACAAGAGTCAAAGAAGTCCTATCCAAAGCATCCTAACCTAACCAAACGGTACGTAAACTAACTCAACCGAACGTGTCGAGGCCACTATTACTGGCCTCCACAGAGACAAGCTGAATGTACTAGAGCACAGAGGTGCGCAGAGATACACCGCATTTCATTGTATAACAAAAAACTCAAAGATATCTAAACTATACCTGAACTAACCTAGCCTAGCCCATCATACCCCACCTCAACAGAACGTGCCGATACCACTATCGTTAGCCTCCGCAGAGACAAGCAGAATGAGTAAGTGCTCAGCAGTGCGCTGAAATCCAACGCAAAGCTGCGAATAGCAAAAGTGTCAAAGACAACCCAACCTAACCTGACATAACCTAACCTAACCAAACGTAACATAACAAAAGCTAACGTACCGAGACCGTTATTTCTGGGCTTCCGAGAGCCACGCAGAAATGATTAAAAAGCAGTAGAACTCAGAAATACGCGGATTGCAATGTATACCACAAAAGTCTAAACTATAGTACCCTAACCTCACAAAGCGTAACCAACCCAAGCGTAGCCTAGCAAAGCTAACGCGCCGAGAACACAATTACTGTCCACCCAAGAGCCAAGCAGAGCATATTTTAACGCATTAGAGCGCTGAGGACCTCCGAATAGCAGTGTATAGCACAAATATCAAGGCCTAGGTACCCCATCCTAGCCAAACGTAACATATCCAAACGTAACATAACTCATACTAACGCGCCGAGAACACTATTGCTGGTCTCCAGAGGTCCAAGCAGTATATACGAGAGCACAGCAAAGGGCAGATATCCGCCGCATTGTAGCGTGAAGCACAATTGTCGAAGATGTCCTGACGAAACCTAAACATACCTACCATAACCAAACGTAACATTGCTAAACCCAAAGTGCCGCGAGCACCATCGCTGGCGACACAGTGTGAAGCGCAGTACGATTGAGCGAAGTAGAGCAAAGAATTCCATGGAGCATCTGTGTTGAACACAAAGGTCAAAGCTACCCTAATGTAACCCATCCTAACCTACCCCAACCAAACGTAAACTCTCTGAGACTAACGTGCCGCCACCAGTATTGCTGGCCTCCCCAGAGTCGAACAGAGGATAGTAGGGCACAGTAGAGCGCAGAAGTACATCGAATAACAGTCTATGCCATGGAAGTCAATGCTATCCAATCCTAACCGAAGCAGGCATAACCTAACCAAACACAGCCTAACGCAACCAAACGTGCCGGGACTAGACTTACTGGTATCCACAGAGCCAAGCGTACAACAATAGTGGACAAAAGTGTGCAGAGATATATAGAAACGCTGTGTATAGCGGAGAAGTCAAAGCCACCTCATCCCAGCCTAACCAAACTTAACATAGCCGAACGTAACCAGACTAAGCCTATCGAGCCGCGACCACTACTTCTCTCCTCCCCAGCGCCAAACAGAGGATATTAGAGCTCAGTGGAGCGTACAAATTGAACGCATTTCAGTGTATACCGCAATAGTCAGAGCCAGCATGGCCTAACCCAGAGTAACCTAACCCAACCGAACGTAATCTAACTCATCCCAAAGTGCCGCGACCAGCATTGCTGTCCTCCACAGCGACAAGCAGAGCATAGCAGAGGAGAGTGGGGCGCAGAGATCCATAAAATCTTAGTGTATAGCGGAAGAATCGAAGCCATTCAAACCGATCCAAAGTCAACGCAACATAACCGAACGTAACCTATCTCAATATAACGTGCCCAGACCACTGTTACTGCCATCCACAGAGCCATGCAGAACATACTAGAGCATAGTAGAGCGCCGAAATTCACCGAATAGCAGTGTATGGCACAAAAGTCAAAGTTATCCTATCCTAACCTAGCCAAACGTAACATAACCAAACGCAACCAAATACCAGCTAACGTGTCTAGACCAGTATTGCCGTCCTCCGCTTCGCCAAACAGAACATATTGGAGGAGAGTACAGCGCAGAAGTCCATACAATGGCAGTGTATAGCAGAAAAGTCAGATCTATTCTCTCCAACCAAACGAAGCGTAACATAGCCAAAAGTTACGAAACCCAAACAAACGTGCCGACACCACTATTCCTGGCCTCCACGTCGACAAGCTAAACATATTAGGGGATAGCAGAGCGCAGGAGTCCATATAATGGCAGTGTATGGCAGAGAAGTGAAAGCTATCGCAATTTGATCCCAACAAACCTACCCTAACCAAACGTAACATAACTCGAGCTAACGAGCCGAGACCATATTTCCTGGCCTTCACAAGGCCAAGCGGAGCATATTGTAGCACAGAAGAGCGCATAAACCCACCATGCAGCAGTGCATAACACAAGAGTCATAGCTATCCTAGCCTAACCTAACCAAACACAACATAGCCAAACGTAACCTAACTCAAGCTTTCGTGCCACGACCACCATTGCTGGCCACCCCAGGGTCGAGCAGAGTATAGTAGAGCAATTTAGTGCGCCGAAATCCACAGAATAGCAGTGTATAGCGCTAAAGACGAAATTATCCAATCCTTATCTAACAAAACTTAGCATAATCAAGCGCAAATTAATTCAAACCATCGTGCATGCACCAATACTGCTGGCTGGCACAGTGCAAAATAGAATATACAAGAGCACAGCAGAGCGAAGGAGTAGACCGAATAGTAATGTATAGCACAGAAGTCATATCTATCCCAGCATAACCTGACCAAACATAACATAACCAAACGTAACCTAACTAAACCGAACGTGACGAGACCAGTATTTCTGGCCTTCCAGAGCCAAGCAGAACATAATGCAGGAGAGTAGAGAGCAGAAGTCAACCGAAAAGCAGTGTAAAGCACGAAAGTCGGATCCAGCCTGCCCTAACCTAATCCAACGCACCATATCCAATCGTAAACTAACTAAACCTACCGTGCTGAGACAACTATTTCTGTCCCCCGCCGTGACAGGCAGTATATACTAGAGAAGAGTGGAGCGTAGAACACGACCGCAATGCAGTGAATAGCGCAAAAGTCAAGGACTTCCAGACCAAAGCTAACCTTACCTAACATGACCAAACGTAACGTATCCCAACCTAACGTGCCGCAACCACGCAACTGCTGGCTTCCCCAGAGACAAGCGGAGTGTGATAGAGCACAGTAGAGCACAGAAGTCCATGGAATATGCGTGCTGAGCGCAAAAGTCAAAGATGCCATATTTGACCCAACTTAACCTAACCCAACCGAACGTCATCTAACTGAACCTGACGCGCCGCGACCAGTACTTCTGTCCTCCACAGTGTGAAGCAGGGCACATTCAAGGAGTGTAAGAAGCAGGAATCCGTAGAATCGCTGTGTATAACAGAGAATTCGATGCTATCCAAACGAAACATATGCTAACATAACAGCCAAACATATCCTATCTCTACCTAATGTGCTGAGACCACTATTGCTGGCCACCTCAGAGCCAAGCAGAGCATATTGCAGCGCAGAAGAACGCATAAGTCCATCGAATAGCAGTGTATAGCACAAAAGTCAAGGATTCCCTAGCCTAACATAACAAAACATAGCACAACCAAACGTAACTTAACTAAACCTACCGTGACGCGGCCACTATTGCTGGCATCCCCAGAGCAAAGCAAAACGTATTGTAGGAGAGCAGACAGCAGAAATCCATAGAATCGCAGTGTATAGCAGAAAAGGCTATTCTATCCTAACCTAACCTAGACTAACCTGACCTCTCCGAACGAAACCTAACCCCACCTATCGTGCCTCGGTCACCCGGTGACGACGGCTGCTCCGATTCCTCAGCCGAGCTCGCCAGGCGGTCATCACGGACTGTCGGACGCTTCGACTAATCGAAACGGCCCCTTCTACAGGATCACCGCTGCCGCCAGTGTGTAGGTGCCCGTAGATACGGGCCTCCACCACCGCTTGCAGTTCGAACAAGCGAAACAAGCGAAACAAGCGAAACACCCTCCAAGACCATCGCCGACTCGTGGGACATCGTGCGGTAAACGCGCACGACCCTGACTGCCATCCTGCGAGCGACACGCCGGAGAATCGCCAGACTTCGCGGATTAGCGACCAGGTCGTTCGCCCAGATCGGAGCCCCGTAAACTGCCGCCGAGCGAACGACTCCCGTATAGAGGCGGCCAACATTCCCGTCTGGCCCACACGGATTGGTTAGCAGTCGACACAGCGCCCCGGCCATTCATTCCAGGCGTGGTTCCAACGCGAGAAAATGCTCGTCGAACCACCAGTGGCTATCGAGGAGGAGACCGAGATATTTCATCCTGTCCCGTACCTCGACCACGAAGTTCCCCACGCGCATCAGGGACTTAGGCGGCTTCCCGTGGTGCCGATGGCAAAACTACATTGCCTCGGTCTTCTCGGTGGAGATGCACAGCCCTAGCCGCTGGATGCTACTCGCGACGAGGGCCACGCCGCTTTCCTCCCAACTCGACCCGGCGGCCATCACCAGCTTATCGTCCGCGTAATACGTCAGGCTCAGGCCGCGGGGGAGGGGAGTGCGCAACACGGCGTCGTACGCGAGGTCCCAGAGGATCGGTCCGAGTACCGATCCCTGTGGAACCCCGCAGTTCGTCGCACGCACGACGGTCGAGTATCGTCCGGGATACTCGATCGAGCGCTCCGCCAAATAGCCGCCGATCACCGCCATCATGTATTGGGGAACCCTGTGGTACAACAGGGCACACCGGATGGCGGCCCAGGGCAGGGCGTTGAAGGCGTTGGCGATATCCACACCGACCGCCAGCACCACCCCGCCCCGGTCAACGGCAGCCACCGACAGGGTACGAACGCGCTTAATCGCGTCGATCGTAGACCGACCATGCCGGAATCCGAACTGGCTGACGCTGAGGTCGGGACGCACGTCCGTTAAATGCTCTCGGAGGCGGGCAGCAAGATCGCGCTCGAAGAGCTTGCGCGCCTCATCGAGCAGGCATATAGGCCGGCATGTCTTCGGAGAGACCGGCGGCTTCCGTGGCTTTGGGATCAGCACGACCCACGCTCCATGCCAAGGTGACGGGAAGCGACCGGTCCTGAGGCAGCTGTCGAACAGCGGCGGCACAGGGTCATCCAACGCCTCCATAGCCAGTGCATATGCTCGGCCTGGGATGCCGTACGGTTCGGGGCGGTGCTCCTCGCCACCATCCTAACGAACGCACGGCCTAACTCCTCGCGCGGGACCCCCAGGTCGTCGGACCATCCGACCAGTTCCGATCGCACTACACCCGGTTGCACGCACTCCTTCGCCACCACCTGGAAGAGGGTGTCGATCACCCGCCGCAGGAGCTCGGGGTATATACGCTCGGTCACGGGGGCCGCTCATGCTCTTAACTTCCCCATTACTAATATATAGGCGCGTTCCCAGGGATCGCTTTCGAGCGCCGCGAGGAGCTCGTCCCATTGCCGAGATTCGGCTCTGCGAATCTCCCTCCGGAGATCGCCCACTGCGGACCGGTACTCGCGATAGGGGCGCGCGATATACTCGGCGGACATCGTGCGTTGTCAACGTCGTGCCCGGGTTTACTGGCGCCGCGGGAGCACGCAGAGCTCCCGGAGCAGCGCGATTTCGGCCGACCACCAGTGTACTGCACCCTACGATGGCAGCTCCCACATCTGGGGGCATGGCGGCGTCGCACCCGCGCGTCATCGACGCCCTTAGCCGCTGAGCCCCTGACCACGCTTCGTCACTTTCGCCCTCGACGGTTCCATCCGCACGGGCGGTAACATGGACGGCCGCGGCGAAGAGATCGCTGTCGAGGCGCCCGAGCACCCATCGTGGCGCGGTGACGTGCTTCCCGCTGGGTGGTTCCAGACCGGTGCGAGGATTGACGGCAAGCATCATGGTGATGTGCAGGTGGTCGCTAAGTGTTTCCACATGCACCGCCACACTACAGCCAGTGACCCGCCGCACAGCTGCCGGCGATGCGAACGGCAAGTCCACGATGGACGTGCCGTTCCAACGGACGCATGGGCTTACGGCACCCCGGTTGATCAACCGGAGGTCCAACCTCGCGGCCCAATCTTGCAGGGCATCTCCGCGAGCGTCTGTTCGCACGGAACCCCACGCCATGGAGTGGGCGTTAAAGTCCCCCAAGACCAGAACCGGACGAGCCATGTGCCCACAAAGGAAACTTTCGAGCACGTCCAGGTACATCTCGCACGATGAGAGGCCGCTGTTGGTGGAGACGTAGCACTCCACCACGACTACGCCGTTCGAGGGGACCGCCACGTTTCCCTCACCGCTGTGAAACATCGTTGGTGCCGGTGTCTGCAGTTGTCCCTTGGCGATGATCGTCACGGAGCCGTCCTGGTCCCCGAACCACCCGTCTTGATCGCGGATACAGTACGGCTCTGTGAAACCCAGCTCAACGAGAACTGCAGGGGCAGGTCCTGCGACGCCTGCGAGTGATTCAGGTTGGCCTAGAGCACCATGGACGACGAGAAATTTAGGCCGTGCTCATGGCCTCTACCTGACACCCCTCCCTTCGGGCCGGCTGTGGGGCCGGTACTCCGACGATCGGCGGGCCCTTCGCGGTAGCGGTCGCGGAGGCGGAATTCGCGGTCGCGGCCTTCGAATTGCGCTCGCGGGCGCCGAGGTGGACGCGGCGCCTGCAGGCGCCAGGCGAGCCGAGCATTTTGCCTTTGGCGGGCAGCACGGCTGGCTGCCCAGCCGGAGGTTGGAGGGGCAGCCGAGCCCAGCGCAAGCCGGGCATTTGCGTGCTGGCGCACTTCACCCACCGGCGCGGTGGACCGCGGCGCCACGCTTGAATCAGGTGTCGCTGCGGTCCAACGCGCTAGAGCATCCGTTCCTCGCAAGGCAACGGAATCACTAGAGGCGTCGTGCCTCCAAGGCTACGACACGGGCCGAAGTCCAGCCGACGCTGATCCTCCCGCAATCGATGGCCCTTCTCGCTGCCGCGCGGGGAAAATGGACCCATACAGAGTCCAGGCCCAAAGCGGAATGCCGGATCACTCCGGTTCTTATTTCTCTCTCGGTGCTATCACCGACCCTGGCCAGGGCAGCGGCCACCTCGAGGGTAGCAACGGAGTCGTCGGGCCCTGTCACCCACACCTCCGATTTTTAGGTGAGGACCGTAACCCGCACGCCGGAACCCACGAAGGCTTCGCCCATTCGACGAGCGAGGGGGGCAGCTCGCTGTGCGACCTCGGGTCCAGCGATCTCCAGAAGGAGACCGCCTGGAGCGGTCGGATGGGGCGCAAGACCTCGATCCCGATGTAGGCGAGATTTATTTTTCCTCTTGCAGCGGAGAATGCCTCCGCGCAAGAGAGCCTTGAACACTCTGGTACCCAAACCGCGACTGCGGCCGCTTAAGGTTGGGGCCCTGCTTGTCGCCGCTCCTCCCGTTGATGTGACCGTGCATCACTCTGGTCCTCCCGGCGGTCGCGGGAAGCGCGCGAGCGTAGACGGATGCCGGGGCGCGGCGCCCCGTCTTACCGCCGGTAAGTTTCGGCGCACTCGCGGGCCCTATCGCGGGAAGTTGCGGAGTAGCGGCCGCCTGCCGCTGCGCTCGCTCCTCGCGCCTACCTCGAGGCCACCAGTGCAGGCCGCGCGCGCAGGGCGGCGTTGGAGCTCGCTTGCTCCGGCGCTCGGGCAGGCGCATCCCGCCCGGCCGCCACGGGGAGCGTACGCACGAGCTCCTCGAACTTTTCGTCGATTCGGAGACTGAGTGCCGCGAAGGCAGTCTCCATACCGAAGTCGGGCGCGGTGCCGCTGCTCCGGCGTCCGCGGACGCACGCACATTTCGAGCGGACGCGGGGTCGACGATTACCTGCCTCCGCTCCTGATCCAGCTCCGCGCGCAAGGAGGCGATCTCCGCCTGCCCGGAGGCATCGTTCTCCCGCAAGTCAGCTATAACCGCCTGCTGCGAGACGTCCTTCTTCCGCATACCGGCGATCTCCGCCATCAGCACGCGGACCCTCTCCGCCATTGTCTCTTGGGCACGACCGGCTGTTACTTGGAGACTCATCTCCCAGCCTGCCGAATCCACCACCCTCGCGCACATACGGAAGGCGCGAACGTATGGGCCGTGCAAGTTCTTGCTCTTGTCTGCCATTGTCTCTATCCTCGCGCAATTCTCGGATATGATGGCAGACAGTTCCACCGCAGACAGCGGACGGTGCACTCTGGCGAGCTCCTCCCGTGTGGGGTGGTTCGCCTTCGCCCGGCTTATGCTCGTTGGTTTCGGGGCAAGATCAATACAATCCAAACCATCGAATGGGTCGTACTCATCCAACACCGACCTCCGCGGCCGCTTCGCCGTCTTCGCGGTGGATACCCACGAAGACGATGTTTCGCCGCCGCCCGTGACGCTGACGGCACCTGCGAAGGCGGAGCACCCCCCATCGAGGTCCGCCGTCAGCGCTTTGTGCAATGCGGTGCTACGAGTCACGCGCCTCGTAGTACCTGCAGTAGGGCTAATCGCCCTGTCCTTCGTCGACGGAAGCTCCACTGGAGCCGCGTCGACACCACCAACAATGACCTTCCTTCCATCCTCGATAAATTGCCCGGCTTCCCCGGGATGGTTTCCGCGGTATGGGTTGCAAGCCCCTGCTGCGCCGCTTGCATTGTGGTGTTACCCTCGGCGCAGGTATCCATCGTTGGGCTGATGTGCGGCTCCGCGGCAGACAATGGGCGCCGTCCCTCGCCTACCTGCGACGTAGCGGTGTCCACAACTTCGTTGATGCCACAACAAGACAAGGAAAAAACTTGCAAACAAATTCAATTTTTATCGGCACCACGACGCACTCCGCGGCGCGAGTCCCCGGCCACGTGCACCCACGCACCACACGCACAGAATGGCACTAATCCACGCACAAGAAAAGGCACTTTTCTGCCTAAAATCCCTACCAACAGTAGGAGCATCGTGAACGCGTCCGTCTCGTTCGACATTCAGCGCGGCTCCCAAGCCAAAGCTACCCTGTCACAACCAAGCAAACTGTAACATACCCAAACGTAACCTGACTCAATCTAGCGTTCCGCGACCACTATTGCTGGCCTCCTCGAGGCCAAGCAGATAACATTAGAGAAATGGGGAGAGAAGGAATCCACTAAATAGCGGTGTATAGCGCTAAAGTCGAAGTTATCCTATCCTAACCTAACCAAACGTAACACGACCAAACAGAACCTAATTCAAACTGACATGGCGACAACACACTTGATGGCCTCCCCAGGGCCAAGCAGAATGTACTAGAGTGCAGTTGAAAGCAGAAATCCACCGAATGGCAGTGTATAGCACAAAAGGTGTAGTTATTCTTCTCTAACATAACCAACCTTCACATAACCAAACGTAACATAACACAACCCGACGTGCCGGGCCCAATATTGCTTGCCTCCACGGGGCCAAGCAAAACGAAGTACTGGACAATAGCACGCAGAAATCCACGGAATAGTGATGCATACTAGGAAAGTCAGAGCTACCCTAACCGATCCTAGCATAGCATAACTTAACGGAACGTAACATAGCTCGACCTAACTTGCCTAGGCCGCCATTGCTGGCCGCCCCTCGGCCAAGCAGATATAGCAGAGCCAAGTATATCGCTGAAACCCACCGAATAACAGTGCACAGCCCGAAAGTAGAAGCTATCCTTACCGAGCATGTCCTAATATGCCATAACCGAATGCAACGTAACCCATCCTAACGTGCCGAGGGCACAATTGCTGGCTCCCCGGAGGTATGCAGAATGCACAAGAGCATGGTAGAGAGCATGTGTCCACCGGATATAGCCGTGTATAGCACAAAAGTCAAAGCTACACTATAGTAACCTGACCAATCATAACATATCCAAACGTAACTTTAGCCTACCCAACGCACCGCGACCAATATTGCTGGCCTCGCCGGAGCCATGCAGAGCACACTAGATCTACGAAGAGCGCAGAAAACTACCAAATAGCAGCGTATAGCACGAAAGTTAGAGCTGTCCTAGCCAAACTTAGCCTAACCACACTTAACCAATCGTAACATAGCACAACCTTATGTGCCAAGAACTCTATCGCTGGCATCCCCAGAACCAAGCTGAACATATTAGAGCAGAGGGGGGCGCAGAAATCCTTAGAACCGCAGAGTATAGCACAAAAGTCAAAGACAACCTAACCTAACCCGGCCCAACCTAACCTGACCGTCCGTAGCGCGACTCTACCCAAAGTGCCTCGGCCACCACTTATGGCCTCCCGAGGTTAAACCAGAAGAAGACAGAGCACAGCAGATCGCATAAATACGTCCAATATCTGTGTATAGCACAAGAGTGAAGGCTATAGTTTCCTAACCTAACATAAGGCAACATATCCATAGGCAACTTAAATTATCCTAACGTGCTGGGAACAATATTGCTGCTGTCCACAGAGCCAACCGGAGAATACTAGAGTACAGTAGAGCGCAGGGATCATACCCATTGCAGTGTATGGCACAAAAGTCAGAGCTATCCTGCCCTAACCCAACCAATCGAAACATAGCCAAAAGTAAGCAAACCCGACCTATTGTGCCGCGACCGCTATTCCTGGCCCTCACAGAGCCGAGCAGAACGTAATAGAGGAAAGTGGGGCGCAGAAATCCACAGAATTCCGGTGTGTAGCACAAAAGTCCCGGCTACCGTAACCTAACCAGGCCCAACCTAATTTAGCCAAACGTAATCAAACTCCACCTAACGTGCCGCTAACACTATTTCTGGCGTTTCTGGAACCTAGCCGTACATGCTAGAGGAAAGTATATTGCAGGTAACCATAGTATGTGAGTCTATAGCACAAAAGTCAAAGCTATCCCAACCACG
>NW_016909178.1:5584-37492 GCF_001483705.2 Eufriesea mexicana | reverse complement strand
AACTCGCCGAGGCCACAATTACTGGCCTCCCCAGAGACAACCAGAACGCACTAGAACGCAGTGAGTAGCGGAACTCCGCCGAAAAGCTGCGTACAACGCGTAAGACAAAGCGATCCGAACCTAACCCAGACCAACATAACCTAACCGAACGTAGCCCAACTATACCAATCGTGCCGATACCGCTATTTCTGGCCTCCCCAGAGTCGTGAAGATTATGGTAGAGCACAGCAGAGCGCAGAGATCCAACGAATAACTGTGGCCAGCACAAAAATAAACACTACGCTAACCTAAATTAGCCTAACCTGTCCTAACCGAGCGTATTAGCTCAACATAGCGTGCCGAGACCACTATATCTGAAATTCCCAAAGCAAGGCAGGGAGCTCTACGTCACAGTAGAGCGCAGAAATCCACCGAATGGCATTGTACAGCACAAAAGTCAATGATATCCTATCCCAACCTAACCAAACATAACACAAGCAAACGTAACATAACTGAGCCAAACGATCGTAGGCCCCTATTCCTGACCTCGCCATAGCAAAGCAGAACATACTAGATCTCAGTAGAGCGCAGAAATCGACCGTGCAGCAGCGTATGGCGCAAAAGTCATTTCATGGCTATCCTAACTGAATCTAACATAACCTGACATAACCAAACGTAGAATAACTCATCGTATCGTGCCGAAACCACTATTGCTGCACTCTCAGAGAGAAGCAGAACTTATTATGTCGCAGCAGAGGGCAGAAGTGTGCCGCAATGCATTTCATAGCACAGAAGTCAATGATATTCAACTCTTACTAGTCCTAACATAACCAAACCTCACGTGATCGAACACAGCGTAACTCAACCAAACGCTCCAGGACCACTATTGCTGGCCCCCTCAGAGCCAGGCAGATCATATTAGGCTACACTAGAGGGCAGAAATCCGCCGCAGAGCAGTGCATAGCGGGAAAGTCGAAGATATCCAAACCTTAGCTATTCCAACCGACCCTATCCAAACGTAGCATAACTAAACATTAAGTGCCGGGGCCATTACTGCTTGCCTCCCCAGGGTCGTGCTGACCATAGTAGAGTACGGTAGATCGCAGCAACCCACCGGATAACAGCGTATAGCGCAAAAGACGTAGCTACCCTGACCGAACCTAACATAACCTAACCTAGCCAAGCGTAACATGTCACAACCTAACGTGACAAGACACGTATTACAGCCCGCCAGGCCCGAGAAGAACACATTAGAGCAGGGTAGAGCGCGGAAGTCCATAGAATCTCAGTGTATAGCACAAAAGCCAAAGCCACCCTCTCCAAACATAGCCAATCGTATCATAACAGTACGAAAGGGAACTCAACCTATCGTGCCGGAGTCGCCGCTGCTGCTCCCCACAGCCTCAAGCAGGACATACAATAGCGCGGCAGGGGGCAGGAATACATGTAATCGCAGCGTATAGCACAAAAGTGGAAGCTACCCTATACTAACCGAGCCGATCGTAGTATAACACAACACCACATACTTAACACAACACCACCTATCGTGCCGCGACCACAATAGATGGTCCCCAGAGCCGGGCAGAATATATTAGAAGAGAGTAGAGCACAGAAATCCATAGAATCGCAGTGTATAGCAGAAATGTCAAAGCTATACGGACCCAACCCATGATAACGTAACGTAACCAAACGTAGCCTGGCGCAATGTAACGTGCCGTGGCCGCTATAGCTGGCCTCCGAGGGACAAACAGAAAATATTACAGCACAGTAGAGCGCGGAAATCAGCCGGCTATCAGTGTATAGCACGAAAGTCAAGGCCACCCTGCAGAATACAGCATCGCCTGATAAACCAAACGCAGCCGATCTGAACCTATCGCGATGAGACAACTATTGCTGTTCGCCCCGGAGCCAAGCGGAATATATTAGAGTCGCAGTGTATAGCGCGAAAGTCAAAGATATCCGTACCTAACACAAACTAACGTAACTTAACCGAACGTAGGCTAACCCAATTTATCGTTCCGCGACCACTATTGCTGGCCTCCCAGAATCGAGCAGAGAATAGCAGAGCACAGTAGAGAGGAGAAAGCCGTCATATAGCAATGTATAGCTCTAGAGACAAAGGTACAATGGTTAACCAGGCCATACCAAGCCTAACCAAACGTAGAATAACTAAACCTGGCGTGTCGCGACCACACTTACTAACAAACGGAGAGCCAAGCAGAATATACTAGAGCATCAGTAGATCGCAGAAATTAGACGCATTGGAGTTTGAAGCAGAAAAGTAAAAGTTATCCTAACCTTGCCTGACTTAAACTTAACGAACCAAACGTAACCAAGCCAAACCTAACTTGCACAGCCGAATAATGATGGAGTACCCATCGCCAAGCAGGACATATTAGGGGAGAGTAGAGCGCAGAGATAGAGTGCAGAGCTCCATATAATGACTGTGTATGTCGCGAAAGTCAAAGGTATCCTGACCTGACACAAACAAACCTCACCCAACCAAACGTAACCTAAAACGGCGTAACGGGGCGCGGCCACTATTTCTGGATTCCCCTGCGCCAAGCAGGGCATACTAGAGTGGAGTGGAGTGCAGAAGACCACCGAATAGCAGTACTTAGCACAAAAGTCAAAGCTATCCTCTCCTAGCCTAACCAATCGTAACATACACAAACGTAACTCAACCTATAGCTCAACCAAAGGCTTCGCGACCGCTATAGCTGGCCTCCCGGGCGCCAAGGAGAACATATTTTATGGGCGGTAGCGCCGAGGTGAACAGAACCGCAGGGTTGTCCAGAAAAGTCGAAGCTTTCCAAACCGGACCAGAGCAAACATAACCAAGCCAAACGTGACCTAACTCAAACTAACATGACGCCGCCACAATTTTTTATTACACTTGAACGAATCGGAGTATATACGACCACGGCCGAACGCAGAAATGCACCGAATTGCTGTGTACAGTAAAAAAGTCGTAGCTAACGTCTCTTAACCTAACCAAATGTAGCATAACCGAACGTTACCCAACTCAACCTACCGTGACGCAAACACAATTGCTGGCCTCCCCAGAGCCAAGGAGAGCATATTACAGGAGAGTAGGCCGCAGAAATCTCTGGGTGCGCGGTGTAAGGCAGCAAAGCCGAAGCAATCCAAACCAAATCCAAACAAATATAACCTAACCAAACGAAGCCTAACTCAACATAACGAGCCACGGCCACTATTTCTGGACTCCCCAGGGCAAAGCAGAGTATAGTTCACCAATGCAGAGCGGAGAAATCCACCGAATAGCAGTGTATAGGACAAAAGGCAACTCCATCCTCTCATAACCTATCCAATCTTAGTATTAACAAACGTAGCATATCATAACCTGACGTGTCGAGACCACCACCGCTGGCCTCCCTAGAGCCAATCATAATATACTAGTTAACAGCAGAGCGCAGAAGTCCACTTAATAGCAGTATACGGCGCAGAGGTCAAGGTTGTCATAGCCTAACCTAACCAAACATAGTACAAGCAAACGTACCCCCACTACAACTAACGGGCCTACACCACTATAGCTGACCTCCCCAGAGCCCAGCAGAGTATATTAGAGCAACGTAGAGCGCAGAAATCTACCGAATAGCAGTGTAAATCACGAAAGATAAAGCTATCCAAGCCTACCCCGTACAAAAGTAACCTAACCAAACGTAGCGAAACTAAACCTAACGTGCCGAGACCACTATTGCTGGCCTCCCCGAGACCATCAGAGCATATTAAAGCACAGAGGAGCACGAAATTCAGCCGCACAGCAGTATGTGGCACAAAGGTCAAAGCTACCCCAACAAATCATATCATCACCTAGTAGAGCCAAGCGTAACCTGACACAATCAAACGTGCAACAACCGCTATTACTCGAATCCCCAGAGGCAAGCAGAATACACTAGAGCTCAGTAGGGCGCAGAAGGCCCCCAAGTAATAGCGAATAGCGCAAATGTCAAATAAACCATAATTTCACCTGATATATCCTGACCAAGTCAAATGTAGACGGACTAAAGCTACAGAGACGAAACCACTATTGCTGTCCTCCGCAGAGCCAGGCAGGGCGCATTTTAGCACAGCAGAGCGCAGACATCCTACGACCGGAAGTATATAGCGCAAAAGTCAAAGCCGCCGTAGCCAAACGTAATCCAACCTACCCTAACCAAACGTAACGTGACTGAAATTATCGTGCCACGAACACAATTTCTGACCCCTTCAGGGTCGAGCAGAGTACAATATAGCTCAACCTGACTGGCCGCGATCACTACTCCTGGCGTCCAGAAAGACAAGCAGAGTGTGATAGCGCACAAAAGAGCGCAGAAGCCCATGTAATTGCAGCATGTAGCACAAAAGTCAAAGGTATTCTAACCTGACATACCGTAACTGCACCAAACCGAAAGTAATCTAACACAACCTAACGTGCAGCGACCACTTATGCTGGCCTCCTCAGAGTCTAGCAGCACACATTAGAGGAGAGCAGAGCGCAGAAGACCATGGAATCGCAGTGCATAGCACAAAAGTCGAAGCTACAGTATCCTAGCGTAGCCAAACGTAACACAACCGAAGGTTGCTTAACTCATTCTAACTTGCCGTGACCAGTATTACTGCCCACCCCAAGGTCGATCAGAGTGCAGTAGAGCGCAGAAGAATCCAGTAGTCCATATAACAGCAGTGTTGAGTACAAAAGTCAAAGAAACCCAAACCTCGCACCATCTAACCTAACAAAACCATACGTAATTTAAGAACCTAACGTGCCGCAACCAATATTTCTGCCCTCCTCAGAGGAAAGCTGAACATATTAGATCACAGCAGAGCGCATAAATACGCTGGACAGCAGTAAATAGCACAATAGGGGAAGCTGTCCCAGCCTAACATAACCAAACATTACATAACCAGGCATAGCATAACTCCACCTAACGTACCTAGACCACTACTGCTGTGCTCCGCAGGTCCAACCAGAATATACTAGAGCGCAGAAGAACGACGAAGTCTGCCGCAATGCAGGGTAAAACGCAATAGTCAAAGATACCCTAACCTAACCAGACATACCCTAACCTAGCCAAACGTAGCCTAACTCAACGTAACGTGCAGAGAGCACAATTCCTGGCATTCCCAGAACCAAGCTGAACACATAAGACCAGAGAAAAGCACAGAGACCACCGAAGGGCAGTGTTTAGCACAAAAGCCGAAGATATCCTCCCCTACCGTAACCATTCATGACGTACATAAACGTAACATAACTATGCCGAACGCGCCGCGACCACTATTGCAGTCCTCCTCTTTGTCGAACAGAGTACAGTGCAGTACAGTAGAGCGCAAAAAGCCACCAAGTAGCAATTTATTGCTAAAAAGTCAAAGATACCTTCACCTAACCAGACCCAACCTATCCTGACCAAACGTGGAATAACTAAATCTAACCTGCCGGGACAACTATTACTGGCCCCGACAGAGTCGATCAGAGTATTGTAGAGGAAGTTAAAGCGGTTGAACCTACCGAATAGCAGCGTATAGCACGAAAGTCAAAGCTATCCTAGGCTAACATGTCCAAACGCAATATAACCAAACGCAGCATATCTCTACCTAGCTTGCCTAGATCACTATTACTGGCCCCTCCAGCGCCAAGCAGAGCAAATTAGAGCACAGTTGAGCGAAGAAATCCGAAGCATAGGGTTGCAAAACGTAAAAGTCAAAGATATCCAATCCTGCCCTGACACAACTTTACCTAATCAAACGTATCCCAGCTCAAACAAACGTGCCAGGACAGCTGTTGTTGGCCTCCACAAAGACAAGCGGTTCCTGGTAGAGCAACGCGGAGCACAGATATCTACCATATAGCAGTGTAAAGGACAAAAGTTGTCCTAACCTATGCTAACGAAACGTAACCTAACTCAACCAAACGTGTAACAACCGCTATTGCTCTCCACCCCAGAGCCAACCAGTACATATTGGAGCACATTAGAGCGCAGAAATCCACCGTATAGCAGTGTATAGCACAAAAGTCGAAGCTATCCTGTCCTAACATAGCCAAACGTGACGCAACCAAACGTAACCTGACACATCCTAACGTGTCCAGAACTCTCTTGCTGCCTTCCTCAGATCCATGCAGAACATATTAGAGGAGAGTAGAGCGCTGAAATCCGTATAATCGCAGTGTATAGCAGAAACGTTAAAGCCACGCAAGCCTAACACAAAAAACGTAACTCAACTGAACGAAGCTTAACTCAACATAGCGTGCCGCGGCCACTGTTGCTGGACTCCACATGGCCAAGCAGAATATAGTGGAGCACAGTAGAGCGCAGTATTGCACCGAATGACAGCGTACACCACGAGAGTCGGAATTATCCAGGCACATCCCAGGAACACGTGACCAAAGGAAACGTTGCCTTACTCGACCTAACATGCCTAAACCAGTATCACTGACTTCCCCAGGGCAAACCGGAGTATACTAGTGCACAGGAGAGCGCAGAAATCCGCCACACTGAAGTGCAAGGCACAAAAGTCAAAGATATCCTGTACTAACGTAACCAAGCTTAACGTAACCAAATGTACCCTAGTTCAACCTAACGTGGTGAACCCATTATTGCTAATCGCCACAGCGAGAAGCAGAGCAAATTACAGAACATTAGAGCGCAGAAAGCCTCCATATGGCAGTGTGTATCACAAACGTCAAATCCATCCAAACCAAGCCTGAGCAAGCCTAACTCAACCAAACGTACCAAAGCTCAGCCTAACATGCGGAGAGCACAATTCCTGGCGTTCACGGAGATAAGCGGATTGTTATAGCGCACAGAGGAGCGCAGCAGTCCGTAGAACAGCAGTGTGTAGCACAAAAGCCAAAGCAATCGTAACCTAACACAACGTAACCTAACCCATCCAAGCGTAATCTATCTTATCCTAACGCGGCGGGATCTCTATTGGTGGCATCCCGAGAGTCGAGCAGGGTATAGTAGAGCAATGTAGAACGCAGAAGTCCACCGAATAGCAGTTTACAGCATGAAAATTTGTGCTATACTCTCCTAACGTAGCCAAACGTGACGTAGCTGATCGTAACCCAACACTTCCCAACGTGCCGAAAACAGCATTACTGCCCTCCGCAGTGCCAGGGAGAACATATTAGAAGTGAGCTGCGCGCGGAAGCGCATATAATCGCAGTGCATAGCACAATATTCGAAGCTACACTATCCTAAAATTGCCAAACGTAACATAACCGAAAGTTGCTTAACTCAACCTAACACGCCGAGGCTACAGTAGAGCGCCGTAATCCTCCGCATTACAGTGCGTAGCACAAAAGACGGAAATGTCCTAGGCTAACCTGTCCTAACCTAAGCAAACCGAACGTAGCACTGTACAGCACGAATGTCAGAGATATCCCAACCTTACCTGACCTACTCTCATCTAACCAAACGTGTGCTAACTAAACCTAACGATCCGAATCCACCATTGGTGGCCTCCCCAGAGCCAAGAAGATCATACCAGAACACAGTAGAGCGCAGACATCCTCCGAGCAACAGTGCATACCACGTAAGCCAAAGCCACCTATACAGTACCCAGGCTAACGTAACCTAACCTAACGTAGCCTAGCTAAGCCTAAAGTGCCGAGACCACTACTACAGGCCTCCCCATAAACGAGAAGAGTGCGCTAGAGCAATGTAGAGCGCAGAAATACACCGGATAGCGGTGTATAACACGGAAGCCAATGCTATCCTCTCCTAACCCATAAAAATGAAACATAGCGAACGTAACATAACTCGACATACCGCACCACGACAACAATTTCTGGCCACTCCAGAGCCGAGCAGAATATGTTAGATCACAGTAGAGCGAAGGAATCATCCGAATAGCAGTGCATAGCACTAAAGTCAATGCCACCTTAGCCTAACTTAACCAAAGAAGGCATAACCGGGCGTAACTCAACCCAACATAACGTGCCTAGGCCACTGTTGCTGTTCTCCCCAGAGGAAAGCAGAAAATATTACAGCACAGTTGAGAGCAGAATACACAGTATGGCAGTGCGTAGCACAAAAGTTCATACCATTGTTTCCCACCCTAACAAGTCTTCATATAACCAAACGTAACCTATCAAAAGCTAAAGTGCCGTGGCCACTATTGATGGGCTCCCAAGATAAGGCCAGAGTGTATTAGAGCGCTGTGGAGCGCAGAATTCCACCTAATAGAATTTAATAACACGAAAGTCATAGCTACCCTTACCTCACGCGACGTAACCTAACCAAATCGAACGGATTCTAACTAAGCCAAACGTGTCGCGAACAAAATTGCTGGTACCCAGTGAGTCGAGCAGAGTATAGTAGACCAATCTAGAGCGCAGAAATCCACCGAAGTGCAGCGTACAGCACAAAAGTCTAACCTAACCTAACCCAAACTGACCTCACATAACCTAACCTATCCTGACCTAACCTAACCGAACGTAACGCAACACAACCATACGTGCACCGACCGCTATTGCTGACCTCCCCAGAGTCCCCCCCCCCCAGATCCAAGCAGAAAATACTAGAGCACAGTACACCGCAGAAATCAGCCGCATTGTAGTGCACAGGGGAAAAGTTGAAGATATCCTAACCTAACCTGGCCCATTCTAACGTGTCTAGCACACTATTGCTGGCATCTCGATCGCCAAGAGGGGCACATTAGAGGACAGAAGGACGCAGAGGCCGATAGAACGGCAGTGCATGGTACGAAAGTCAAAAACATCTCAATGTAACCCAAACAAACATAACCTAACCGGACGAAACCTAACACGACATTACGCACCGCGGCCGCGCTTTCAAGCATTCCCAGAGCAAAGCAGATAATACTAGATCACAGTAGAGTGCAAAAATCCACCCAATAGCTGTGCAAAGCAGAAATGTGATAGCTATGATCTCCTAACCTAACCAAGCATAATACAACCGAACGTAACCTAACCCAACTGAAAGTGCCCAGACCATTATTGCTGACACCCAGAGCAAAGAAGAATACACTACAGCACAGGAGAGCGTAGAAATACGCCGCACTGACGCGCAAGGCACAAAAGTCGAAGCTACACTTACCAAGCATATCCAAACCTAACCGAGCCAGATGTAACATAACTCAAACCCACATGCCGAGAGCACTATTTCTGGCGTCCACAGAGGCAAGCGGAGTGCGATAGCGCACAGAAGAGCGCAGAAGTCCTTAGAATAGCAGCGCGTAGCACGAAAGTCGGAGCTGTCCTCACCTACCACAACGTACCCTAACAAAACCGAACGTAATCTGACACAACCTAACATGCCGCGACCACCATTGCTGGCATCCGGAGAGCGTGGTAGAGCATAGTAGAGCAATGTAGAGTGCAGAAATCCACCGAGCAGCAGTTTATAGCACAAAAGTCTAAGCTACCCCATCCAACCACAGGCATACGTAACATAACCAAACGCAACACAGCTCAGGCTAACGTGCCGAGACCAATACTCCTGGCCTCCCCACGGACAAACAGGATGTACTAGAGCACAGTAGACCGCCGAAATCAACCGAATAGCAGTGTATAGCACAGAAGCCGGAGCCATCCTTACCAAACTTAGCCTAACCTGTCCAAATCGAGGGAAACCTTACTCAATCGAACGTGCCGCGACCACCATTGCTGCCCTTCCCAGAGACAGGCAGATGTTAGTAGAGCAATGCATTGCACGGGTATCGACCGAATAGCAGTGTACGGCGGAAAAGTCGAAGCACCTCTAACCAAGTATATCCGAAGCCTAGCAAAGCCACGCGTAACCTAACTCAACCTTGCGTGCTGAAACCAACATTGCTGGCCTCACCGTCGCCAACCAGGACATATTAAAGGAGAACAGAGCGCCGACGTCCATAGAATGTCATTGCATATGACGAAAGTCAAGGGTATCTCAACTTAACCCTAACAAACCTAACCTAACTAAACGTAACATACCCATCCTAAGGCTCCGCGGCCACCATTTCTGGAATTCCCGGAGCAAAGCAGGGCAAACAAGGTCACAGTAGAGTGCAGAATTTCACCGAATTGCAGTACATAGCACAAAAGTCAAATCTACCCTTGCCTCACATAACCAAGCATATCACAACCAAACGTAACATGACACAACCTAACGTGTCCAGACCACTATTGCTGACAACAACATAGCATGGCAGAATGTACTAGAGCACAACGGAGCGCAGAAATGCGCCGCACTGAAATGTAAAGCACAAAGGTCGAAGGTACCATAACCTAACCGGAAATTACCTAACATAAGCAAAAGTAGCCTAACTCAAGATAACGTGTCGAGGCCTCTACCGCTAACCTCTCCATAGTCAAGCAGAATATATTAGAGCACAGTAAAGCGCAGAAATTCAACGAACAGCAACGTATAGCACGAAAATGGAAGCCAACCTAACCAACCTAACCTAACATAACCTAACAAATCGTTACGTAACCAAAACTATAGTGCCGCGACTGGTATTGTTTGTCTCTCCACAGTCGAGCAGAGTATAGTAGGGCAATACAGAGGGCAGGAGTCCACCGGGTAGCAGTGTAAAGTGTAAAAGTTAAGGTTATCCTATCCTAACCTAGCCAAGCGCAACCAAGCCAAGCGAAGCATGACACAACCTAACGTGCCGAAAGCACTATTGCCGGCCTCACCAGCGCCAAGCAGATCATATTAGTGGAGGGTAGAGCGAAGAGGCTCATCGAATGGCAGTGTGCAGCACCAAAGTCAAAGATATCCTGACCTAACTCAAGGAAGCCTAATCTAACCAAGCGCAACCTAACTCAACCTAACGCGCCGTGGCCACCATTCCCGGCATTCCCAGAAGAAAGCAGAGAATATTAGAGCACAATAGAGTGCAGAAATCCACCCAATATGAGTGTATAGCACAAAAGTCAAAGCCATCCTAACCAAACCTAACATAAAGTAACCAAACCGATCGTAAACTATCCCAGCTATCATGACGCGACTACTATTGCTGGCCTCCAGAGGGTCGAGCAGAGTATAGTAGTGCAACCTAGAGTGCACAAATCCAACGAATAGCTGTGCATAGCACAAAAGTTAAAGCTATCATCTGCTAAACTTGCCAATCGTAACATAAGCGAACGTTACATAACAGAAGGTAACATGCCGAGACCACTGCTGCTGCCCTCCCTAAACCAAGCAGAGCGTTTTGGAGCACGGCATAGCGCAGGTGGCCATCGAATAGCAGTGCGTTGAACAAAATTCAAAGCTATCCTATCCTTACCTCGCCAAGCCTTACCCAGGAAAGACGTGCCATAACTAAAGCTAACGTGCCGCGACCACCATTCCTGGCGTCCCCAGATACAAGCATAATGTGGTAGCGCACAGTAGAGCGCAGAATTCCATAGAATTGCAGTGTGTAGCACAGAAGTCACAGCTATCCCAGCCTAACCCAAAGAAACCTAACTTAACCAAGCGTAACTTATCTCAGCCTAACGTGCCGCATCCACAATTCCTGGCCAGAGACATGCGGAATATACTAGAGGAGAGCAGGGCGCAGAAATTCATAGTATCCCAGTGTACATCAAAAGAGTCGAAGATATCCAGACCTAACTCAAACCAACGTAACCTAACCTAACGTAGACAAGCTCACAATAACGTCCCGCGAGAACTATTGCTGGCATGACGAGCGTCGAGCAGGGTATGGTAAAGCAGTGTAGAGCGCAGAAATCCACTGAATGGCAGTGTATTGCACAAAAGTGAAAGCTACCCTGCCACAACGAACAAAACGCAACTTAACCGAAAGAAACGTATCTCATCCTAACGTGCCGAGAGCAAAATTGCTGGCCATCACATAGCCAAGCAGAATATACAGGAGCACAGCAGAGTGTGGAAATCCACCGGATAGCGGTGCATTGCACAAACGTCAATGCCATCCTAAGCAAACTTAACCTACCCTAACTTAACCAAACGTAACCAAACTCAACCAAACGTGCAAAGACCGCTGCTCCTGGCGTCACTAGAGGCAAAGAGAGGCAGGTAGAGCTATGCAGGGTGTAGGTATCGAACGAATAGCAGTGAATAGCACAAAAACAAGACTGCCCTAACCAAACCTAGCATAACCCAGCCAAGCCAAACGTAACCAATCTGAACCTAACGTGTCGAGACCAATATTGCTGGTCTCCGCAGAGCCAAACAGATCATATTAGAGCGCAGAAGTCCACTGTATAGATGTGTATAGCACAAAAGGTGCAACTGTCCTATCCCTACTTGAGCAAACGTAACGTAACCCAACGCAACCTCACTGATCCTGACGAGCCGAGATCAGTACTGCTGCCACTCCAGAGCCAAGCAAAAAGTATTATTGGAGAGTAGAGCGTAGGAATTGATAACATCGTAGTGCATATCAGAATAGCCGTAGCTACCATATCCCAACGCAGGCAAACGAAACATATCCGAACGTACCATAGTTCTACCTATCGTGCCGAGGCCACTGTGGATTGCCCATCCAGAGCCAAGCAGAATATACTAGAGCAAAGTAGAGCGCACAAATATAGCGCATCGCAGTTTATTGTAAAAGAGTCAAAGATATCCTATCCTAACCTAACCAAACGTACCATAAATTAAAGTTTTATTTACTCAACCTTACCTGCCCAGACCACCACTGCTGGCCTCCCCAGCGCAAAGCAGGGCACAATGGAGGCGAGTAGAGCGCAGCGGTCCATAGAATGGCAGTGTATAACACGAAAGTCAAAGACACCGTAGCCCAAGACAAACAAACCAAACCTAATCAAACTATACATAACACAACCTAACGCGCCGGGAGACTATTTCTGGTTTTCCCAGAAAGAAGAAGGAAGAACTAGGTCACAGTAGAGCGCAGTAATCTACGGAATAGTAGTGCACAGCACAAAAGACAGAGCAACCATGGCCTAACATGACCGAACGTAACAAAGCCAAATGTAACATGACACAACATAACGTGCCCAGACCACTATTGCTGACCACCCTAGGGCAAAGCAGAATATACTGGAGCACAGTGGAGAGCACACATCCGCCGCACTGAAATGTAAAGCACAATAGTCGAAGATACCGTATGCTAGCCGGACATAACCTAAACTAGCAAAACGAAGCATAACTCGACCTAACGCCCCGAGACCACTGATGCTGGCTTCCAAAGCGCCATGCAGAGAATATTAGGGCACAGTAGAGAGCAGAGATCCACTTAGTGGCCGTGTAGGGCACATAAGACCGAGCTATCCTATCCTGACATAACCAAACGTAACGTAAGCGGACGTAACGTAACCCAAACTGACGTGCCAGGACCGCTGCTGCCGACCTCACTAGAGCAAAGCAGATTGTAGCAGAGTAACATAGAACAAGGAAATCGTCCGAATAGCGGTGTATAGCGCAAGAGTCAAAGGCATCCTTACCAAACGTAGACAAACATAGCTTAACCAAGCGTAACATAACTCAACCCAACGTGCCGCGAGCAGCATTCCTGGCGCCCACAGAGGTAAGCAGAGTGCGGTAGAGCAAAGAACTGCGCAGAAGTTCGTAGAACAGTAGCGTCTAGCACAAAAGTCGAAGCTATCCTAACCTAACGCTAAGTAACCTAACCTAGCCAAACGTAATGTAGCTAAAACCATCATTCCGCGACGACAACTACTTGCCGCCACGAGGCCAAACCGAATAGGGTAGAGCACATTAGAGGGCAGGCATCCACAGAATAATAGAGTACAGCGCGAAGGTCGAAGCCATCCTAACCAAGCCTAACGGAACCTATCCTAACCAAACGCTACATAACTGAATCCAACGTGTCGAGAGCACTATTCCTGGCGTCCAGAGAGACAAGCAGACTGCGGTAGGTCACAGAAGAGCGCAGATGGCCATAGAATAGCAGTGCGCAGCACAAACGTCGAAGCTACCCTAGCCTAACTGAACGTATTCTAACCAAACATAACATAACCTAACTCCACAAAACGTGCAGCGACCACCATTGCGGGCCTCCCGAGAGCGGAGCAGAGCATAGTAGAGCAATGTAGAGCGCAGGCATCGACCGAATAGCAGTGTATAGCACAGAGAAGAAGCTGTAATTGTCAAACGCCTCCGAACCTAGCCAAGCAATGCGTATCCTATCTCAACCTTGCGTGCCGAAGCCACAATTTCTGGCCTCCCGAGAGTCAATCAGAACATGCTAGAGCACAGTAAAGTGCAGAGATTCAACGTACAGCACTGTATAGCGTAAAGGTCAAAGCCATCATTATCAAACCTAACCCAAACTGTTCTAACCACGCGTAACCTAACTCAACCAGTCGTGTCGCGGCCACTATTTCTGTCCACCTCAGGATCGAGCAGAGTGTAATAGAGCATTGTAGGGCGCAGAAATCCAACGAATAGCAGTTTGTGGCACAAAAGTCAAAGTTATGTTATCCTAACTTAACCAAGCGTAACATAGCCGAACGTGACCACACTCCACCTAACCGCCCTACACCACTATTGCTGACATTCCCAGAGTCAAGCGGAATGGCCTATATCACAGTAGAGCAAAGAAATCCGCGTCGTTACCGCGTAAAGCAAAAAAGTGAAAGCCACCCAAACATAACCCAAACCAACATAACCAAGCCAAACGTAGACTAACTCAAGCACACATGCCTAGAACGCTATTACTGGGCTCCCCGGATTCGAGGAGAGTAGAGTGGAGCAATGTAGAGCGTATATATCCAATGAAAAGCGGAGTATATTACAAAAGTCAAAGATACTCGGCTGCTAAGCAGAGTATAGCAGAGCAATGTAGAACGCTCAAGTAGCCCGAATAGCAGCCTATAGCACATTAGTCTCGAATACCCTAACCATACCTAACCCAAACCAAACCTAACCATACACAACATATCTGAACCCAACGTGCCGAGGGCACTGTTCCTGGCGTCAACAGAGAAAAGCAGAGTGTGATACGGCACAAATGGCCGCAGAAGACCATAAAATAACAGTATGAGCCACAATAGTCATAGCTAACTTAACCTAACACAAGGAATCCTGGCCATACCAAACGTAACCTAGCACAACCTAATGTGTGGCGACCACTACTTCTGGCCTCCCGAGACGCGAGCGAGGTACAGTAGAGCAATGTAGAGTGCTGGCTTCCACCGAATAGCCGTGTATAGCACAACAGTCAAAACTACCCTTTCCTAACCTAACCTAACGTAACATAACCAAACGCAACCTAACCCAGACTAGCGTGCAGGGACCAATACTGCTGGCCTCGCCAGAGCCAAGCAGAACATACTAGAGAATAGTAGAGCGCAGAAATGCACCGAAAACGGTTTATACTGCGAAAGTCGAAGGTATCTATACCTAACCCAAACTAACATAGTCTAAACGAACGTGGCCTAACTCAACCTGACGCACCGAGACAACTATTACTTGCATTCACAGCGTCGAACAGAGTGTAGTAGAGCACAGTGGAGCGTAGAAATACACCAAATTGCAATGTATACCTCTAAAGCCATAGATACCCTAACCAAACCAAACATAGGCTAACTTAATCAAACGTGACGGGACCTCTACTGCTGGCCTCTCCAGAGACTAGCAGATCATATTAGAGCATAGTCGAGAGGAGAATTCCACCGAAACGCAGTATGTAGCACAAGAGTCACAGCTACCCTATCCTAACCTAACAAATCGTGCCGCCGCCGCAATTGCTGCCCCCCACCCCCCAGATACAAGCAGAACATGTTAGAGGAGAGTGAACCGCAGAAATCCATGGAATCGCAGTGTACAGCAAAGAAGTCGAAGGTACACGGACCTAACCAGAACTAACATATCCTAACCTGGCATAGCAGGCTCAACATAACGTGCCGCTGCCACAATTGCTGGCCTCCACAGGGCCAAGCAGAACATATTAGAGGAGAGTGGAGCGCAGAAATCCATTGAATCGCAGTACACAGCAGATAAGTTACAGACATCTAAACATAACGCACAATAACTTGACCTAACCTAACGTAACCAAATACAACGCAACGTGCAGCGACCGATATTGCTGGCCTCCCCACGTTCTAGCAGATTACAGTAGCGCACATTGCAGCGTAGGAATCCACCGAATAACTGTGTATAGCACGAAAGTCAAAGCTACCCTTGCAAAACGTATGCTAACTTAACCTAACCAAACGTAACCTAGCTAAACCTGACGTGCCACGAACACTATTGCTCTCATCCCGGGAGTCGAGCAGGGTATAGTTGAGCAACGTAGAGGACAGGAATTCAGTGATTAGCAGTGTATAGCACAAAAGTCATAGCTATCATTCCCCCACCCATCAAAACGTAATATAGCAAACGCAACGTAACTTAACCCAACGTTCCGAGAACACTATGGCTGGCATTCCCAGACCCAAGCAGAATCCTCTAGAGCACAGTAGAGCGCAAGAAGCTAGCAAATAGCAGTGTATGGCACAAAAGTCAAAGGTATCCTAACCTAACCTAGCCAAAGGTAGAATAGCTAAACCGAACTGGCCGAGACATTTACTGCTAGCCTACACAAAGCCAAGCAGGACATACTAGAGGAAAGTATATCGCAGAAATCGGCGAATAGCAGTGTATAAGGCAAAAGTCGGTGCTATCCTAACCGTACTCAGCCTAACCAAACGTAACCAAAAGTAACCTAACTCAGACAAACGCGCGGCAACCGCTACTGCTGGTCTTCCGAGAGTCAATCAGAGTATAGTAGAGCAACGTAAAGCACAGGAATCCACCGAATAGCAGTGTATAGCACAAAAGTCAAAGCTCTACTACCCTAACCTAACCAAGCGTAATGTAAACAAACGTAATATATTTCAACATAACGTGCCGGAGCCACTACTGACGGCCTCGCCAGGGCAAAGCAGAATATGGTAGAGCACAGTAGAGTGCAGAAGTCAACCGAGTAACAGCGTATAGAACGAAAATCAAAGTTATCCAGACCGTAATTAGCATGACCGTACCTTACCGAAAGTATCACAACTCATACCCATCGTGACGAGAAGTATATTGCTGCAATCCCCGGAGACAAGCAGAATATATTAAAGAACGGTAGAGCGCAGGAATCCGCCGCATTGAAGTGTATAGCTCAAAGGCCAAATATACCCAATCCTAACCAGGACTAACCTAAATTAACCAAACGTAGCCTATCTCAATATAACGTTGGAGACCCATTTTGCTGCCCCGCCCCCCAGAGCCCAACAGAACATATTAGATCATAGTTGAACACAGAAATCCATCGAAAAGCAGCGTACTGCTCGAAAGTCAAGGATATCCTATCCTAACATAATGAATCGTCACATAACCAAACGTAACCTAACACAAACTCACGTGCAGAGACCTGTATTGCGGGCCTATCCAGAGCCAAGCATAGAGTATTGCAGCATAGTAGAGCGCAGAAATCCACCGAAAAGCAGTGTAGAGCCAATAATTCAGTGCTACCTTTACCGAACTTAACGTAACCCTACCTAACCAAACGTAACCAAAATCAACTTAAGGTGTAGATACCCATTTTGCTGACATCCGAAGAGACAAGGAGAAAATATTAGAGCACAGCAGAACGCAGAAACCTCCCGTGTGACAGTGTGTAGCGCAAAAGTCAAAGCTGCCCTTTAATGCCCTAACGAAACGTAGCTTAACCAAACGCAACCTAACGCAAACTAACGTGACGAATAGTCTATTGCTGCCCTCACCATAGCCAAGCAGAACATATTAGAGAAGAGTGCATTACAGAAATCCATAGAATATCTGTGTATAGCACAAAAGCCTGGTTACACTATACCTATCTAGCCAAAGGTAACATAACAGAACGTAGCCCAGATATAGCTAGAGCGTCGAGGACATTACTGCTGGCCTCGCCAGAGCTAACCAGCATGTACTAGAGCACGGTACATCGCAGAAGTCCACCGTATAGCAGCGTACTGCACCATGGTCAAGGCTAACCTATCCTGTCCTGTCCAATCGTAACATAACCAAACATACCCTAATTCAACCTAACTTGCCGAGACAACTACTTTGTCCTCCCCAGAGGCAAGCAGTATATAATAGAGGACAGTAGATCGCAGGAAACCGCCGCATTGCAGTGCATAGCACAAAAGTCGAAGATACCCATTCCCTTCCTGAGCTAACATAATCTAACCAAACTTACCCTAACTCAACATAACGTGCCGATACCACAATAGTTGGCCTCCCCGGAGCCAAGCAAAACATACTAGATCACCGTGAAGCGCACAGGTCCAACGAAAATCTGTTGTGTACAGCACAAAAGTCAAAGCTACACTACCCCAACCTAACGGAACCTAGCGTATACGAGTGTAACCGAACTCAAGCTAACGTGTCGAAAACACTACCGTTGGCCTCCCCAGACACAAGCAGAACATACTAAAGCACATCAGAGCTCAGAAGTCCACCGATCGGCAGGGTATGGCGCAAGTGCCATACCCATCGTGCCTTAACTTAGCCAAACGTAACGTAACGAAACATAACATAACACAAACTAACGTGCTGAGACCACAATTGCTGGCCTCCCAAGATCCATGCAGAGCACATTAGGGCAATGTAGGGTGCAGAAGGCCACCGAATAGCAGTGTATATCACGAAAGTCAAAGGTATACTACCCTAACGTATACAATTGTCACAAAACCAAACGTAACATATCTCAAGCCAACGTGCCGAGACCACTATTGCTGGCATCTACGGACTCAAGCAGAGAAAATTAGAACTCAGAAGAGCGCAGAAGCCCACCGAATGGCAGTGTATAGCACAAAAGTCGAAGCTATCCTATCCTAATCTAGCCAAGCGTAACGTATCTAAATGTATCACAACTCATCCTAACGTGCCGAGGCCTCTATGGGTGCCCAACCCAGAACCAAGCAGAACAGTTTAGTGGAGAATGGAGCGCCGTATTCCATAGAATCGCGGTGTATAGCAGAAGGGTCAAAACTATCCGAACCTAACCCACCAAACGTAATATAATCAAACGTAGCTTAACTCAACATAACGCGCTGCAGCCGCTATTCCTGGCCTTGCCAGGGGCATGCAGAATATTGCAGAGCACAGTAGAGCGCAGAAATCCGCCGAATAGCATTGTATGGTACGAAACCTAATGCTATCCGAACCGAAACTAGCATAACCTATCCTAACCGAACCTAACATAACACAACTTCACGTGTCGAGACAATCATTGCTGGCATCCACGGATACAAGCAGAGCGTATTGGATCACGGTGGAGCGCAGATATCCGCCGAATAGTGGTGTATTGCAGAAAAGGCAAAGCTATCCAGGCCTAACTTCACCAAAAGTAACGTAGCCGAACGTAACCAAACTCCACCCTAAGTGCCGAAACCAGTATTGCAGGCAACCCCAAAACCAGGCAGGAGGTATTAGAGCACAGCAGACCGCAGGAATCCACCGAACAGAAGTGTATAGGGCAAAGGTCAAATATACTGTATCCTATCCTTGCCAAACCTGACGAGGACAAGGGTAACATAACTCAACCTAACGTGACGAGAACACTCTTGCTGGCGTCCACAAATTCAAGCAGAATATATTAGAGGAGAGCAGAGCACAGAAATCCGTAGGATGTCGCTGCATATAACAAAAGTCAAAGCTACCCTGTCCCAACTTAACCGAACGTAACATAATCGAACGTAACCGAAATAAAGCTAACGTTCCGAGGACAATACTCCTGGCCTCCCCAGAGGCAAGCAGAACATACTGGAGCACAGCAGACCGCAGAAATCCACCGAATAGCAGTGTACAGCGCAAAGGACAATGCTACATTATCTTAACCTTGCCAATCGTAGAATAACAGTGCGCAACTTAATACAAGCTAACGTGTTTAGACCACTACTGCTGTTCTCCACAAGGACAAGCAGAATATACTAGAGGAGAGTAGAGCGCAGAAACCCGCCATATTGCAGAGTATAGCACAAAAGTCAAAGATACCCAATCCTTACGTGAACTTACATAAACAAACTAAACGTAGCCTAACTCAATATAACGTGCCGAGATCACTATTGCTGGCCTACCCAGAGACAAGCAGAACGCACTAGAGCACCTTGTTCGCAGAAATCCTCCCAAAAGCTGTTTACGGCACAAAAGTCAATGCTATCCTGTCCTATCCTGGCAAAACCTAACGTAACCAAACGTAACATACCTAATCCTATCGTGGCGAGAAGCCTGCTGCTGCCTTCCCCGGAGACAAGCAGAACATACTAGGGACAGTAGAGCGCTGAAAAACATTGCATAGCAGTGCTCTACACAAAAGTCAAAGCTACGCTATCCTAATTTAACCAAACGTAACACAACCAAACGTAAACGAAATAAACCTAACGTGCCGAGACGATCACCGTTGGCCTCGCCAGGGCAAAAGCAGAATATGGTACAGCACAGTTGAGCGCAGAAATGCACCGAGCAACCGATTATAGCACGAAAGTCGAATCTATCGGGACCGAAATTAGCATAACCACACGTAACCGAGCGTATCAAAACTTAACCCACTGAGACGAGACGTTTATTGCCACCATCACCGGAGCCAAGCAGAATATACTTACGAAAGGTAGAGCAAAGAAATCCGCCGCATTGCGGTATTCAGCACGAAAGTCAAAGATACACTATCCTTGCCTGAGCTTACCTAATCTAACCGAACGTTGCCTGCCTCAACATAGCATTAGAGACCCATATTGCTGGCCTCCCCAGTGCCAAGGAGAGCATGCTACAGCACACTAGAATGCAGAAATATATCAAATAACTCTGTGTAGCACAAACGTAAATGCTATCTTTCCTATCCTAGCAATACGCACCTGAACCAAACGTAACATAACTAAACTTAACGTGTCAGGAAGGATATTGCTTCCCTTCCAAGTGCCAAGCAGATCATACTACAGGAGAGTAGAGCGCAGAAATCCATAGAAGAGCAGTGTACAGCACAAAGGTCAAAGATTTCCTGTTCTAGCCTAATAAGTCGTAACATGACCAAACGTAACTTAACTAATACCAATGTGCCGTGACCACTATTGCTGCCCCCCTTGGCCGAGTAGGACATATTAGTGTAGAATGGAGCACAGAAATCCATGGAACCGCAGTGTAAAGAAGAATAGTCAATGCAAATATTACCGAACCTAACGTGACCTCACTTAAACAAACGTAAGCTAACCAAACCTAACGCGCCGTGACCACTATTGCTGGTCATCCCAGGGACAAGGAGGACATATTAGAGAACAATAGAACGCAGTAACCCACGGAATAGCAGTGTGTAGCATGAAAGTCGAGGATATCCTGTCCTAACATTACCAATCGTCATATAACCAAACCTAACATATCTCAAACCAGCGTGCCGGGGCGACTATTGCTGGCATCCCGAGGGTCAAACAGAATGCATTAGAGCACAGTGGAGCGCATAAATCTGCAGAACAACAGTGTAAACCACGAGAGTCTAAGCTGCCCTTACCAAACTTGACATAACCCAACCAAACCAGACGTAACATAACTCAGCCTAGCGTGCCTAGACTACTATTGCTGTGTTCCAGAGAGCCAAGCAGAACAGATTAGGGGAGAGAGGAATACCAAAGTCCATAGAACGGCAGTGTATTACAGAAAAGTCATAGCTACACGAACCTATCCCAACCAAAGGTAAAAAGTCCGAACGTATCCTAACTAAACGTAACGTGCCGCAACAGCTACTGCAGGCCTCGTCAGGGCAAATCAGAATATGGTAGGACACACTAGAGCGCAGAAACCCACGGAATCGCAGTGTATGACACAAAAGACAAAGCTATCCATTCCTAACCTAACCAACCGTGACGTAACCAAACGTAATTTATCTCAACCTAACGTGACGAGAAATCAATTTCTGCCCTCCCCAGAGCCAAGCAGAACATATTAGCATACAATAGAGGGCAGAAATCCATAGAATAACAGGGTAAAGCACGGGAGTCAAAGCTGCGCATACCAAACTTTGCATAACCTAACAAAGGCAAACGAAACACAATACAGCCTAGAGTGCCGAGGCATCTACTGCTGCCCTCCCCAGTGTAAGGAGAACATATTATAAGAGGGTAGAGCGCAGAAATGCATAGCATAGCAGTGTACTGCACAAAAGTCAGAGCTGCACTATCCAAACCTAACCAAGCGGAACATAACCAAACGTAACCGAACTAAAGCTAGCATGCCCAGGATAATACTTCTGGCCTCCACGCTGCCAAGCAGAAGATGCTGGAGCAAAGTAGGGCGCAGTAATCCACCGTACAGCTGTGAACAGCACAAAAGTTAAACATATCCTATCCTAATCTATCCAGTCTTAACATAACCAAACGTAACCTAACTCAATATAACGTGACGAGACCACTACTACTGGCGGCCTCAGAGACGAGCAGCGTAGAGTACAGCAATCTAGAGCGTGGAAATCCACCGCATATTGCTATTGCCAAACGTAGCCTAACAAAACCTGCCGTGCCACGACCTCTATTGCTTGCCCCGGAGACGAGCAGCTTATAGTAGAGCACAGTAGAGCGCGGAGAGACACCAAATGGCAATGAATATCACAAAAGCCAAGGAGATACTAACACAACCAGACCCAACTTAACCTGACCAAATCAAGAATAACTAAGCGCAACGAGCCGGGACCTCTAATGCTGGTCTCCCCAGAGTCGAGCATGGTGTAATAGAGCATCGAAGAGCGCAGAAATCCAACTAATAGCGGTGTATAGCGCAAAAGACAAAGTCATCCTATCCTAACCTGACGAAACATAACACAGGCGAACGAATATAACTCAACCCAACGTGCCTACATCACTATTGCTGACCTCCGCGGAGCCAAGTAGAATGTACTACAGCACAGTAGAGCGCAGAATTCCGCCGCATCGATGTGTAAAGCGGAATAGTAAAAGATATCCTGACCCTGCCTGCCCTAACCTAACCTAGCCAAACGAAACCCATCCCAACCTAACGCGCCTGGCCCACTATTTCTGGCCTCACCATCGCTAAACAGGGCATATTAGTGGAGAGCAGAGCGCCGAGATGCATAGGACGGCAGTTAATAGCACGAAAGTCAGAGACATCACAAACTAGCCAAGCAAACCTGACCTCAACTAACGTCATCTAACACTGCCTAACGCGCCGCAGCCACAATTTCTGGAATTCCCAGAGTAAGGCAGGGCATATTAGATCACAGTGGAGCGCAGAAGTACAGCGAATAGAAGTTTACAGCACAAAAGTCAATGCTACTCTTTCCTAACCTAGCAAAGCGTGACACAAACTATCGTAATCGACCTCAAGTTAATTTGCCTTGACCGCTATTGCTGATCATCCCCGAGCAAAGCAGGATATACTAGAGCACATGAGAGCGCGGGTGTCCGCCGCACTGATGCGCAAAGCACAATGGTCAAAGACATTAACGCATAACCTGACAAAACCTATCCCAGCCAAACGAAGTGTAACACAGCGTATAGTGCTAAGACCACTATTGCTGACATCCCCAGCGCCAGGTAGAGCATATAGGAGCACAGTAGGGCGCAGGAATCCACCGTCTAGCAGTTTATAGCGCTAAGGTCAAAGCTAATCCTCCTAACCTAGCCAAACGTAACATAACCGTACGTAACGTAGCAAAAGCTGACGTACCATGGACACCATTTCTTGCCTTACAAGAGCCAAGCAGAGTACAGCAGAGCAACGTAGACCGGTGAAATCGTACGAATACCATTGTATAGCACAAATGTCAGAACTGTCCTATACAAGCCAAACCAAACCTGGCCTATCCAAGGGTGACACAACCTAACTTGCCGAGAGCACTACTCCTAGCGTCCACAGAAACAAGCAGGGCGTGGTAGAGCAGAGAAGGGCGCAGAAGTCCATAGAATATCAGTTTGTAGCAGAAAGGCATACCTACCCTAACCTAACGCAAAGCAACCTATCCTAACCAAACGTTACCTAACTCAAGGTAACGTGCCGCGACTGCGATTGCTAGCGTCACGAGAGTCGGGCAGAGCAGAATAGGGAAACGTGGATCGTAGATATCCCCCGAGCAGCAGTGTATGGAACAAAAGTCGAAGCCATCCTAACCAAACTTAGCCTAACCTAACCGAACGATGCGTAACATGACTAAACCGAAAGCGCCACGACCACCATTCCTGGCCTCCCCAGACACAAGCAGATGCTATTGGATCAATGCATAGCGCAGACATCGAACGTATAGCAGTGTAAGGCGCAAAGGTCAAAGTCATCATAACCAAACATAACCTAACCTAACCTAACCAAGCGTAACCTAACTCAAACAAACGTGCGACGACAGCTACTGCTGGCCTCCCCAGAGTCAAGCAGATGAGAGTTCAGCAATGCGGTGCACAGATATCGTCCGAATAGGAGAGTACAGTACAAAGGTCAAAGCTATCCCAACCAAACGTGTCCTAACGTAGCCAAGCCAAACGTAACCTATCTCAACATAGTCTGCCGAGACCGCCATTGCTGGCACCCACGCAGCAAAGCAGAATATACTAGAGCACAGTAGAACGCAGAAATCCGACGAATAGCAGTGTATAACACAAAAGTCAGAGTTACACCTTCCTAACTTAACCATTCGTGACACAGGCAGACGTAACGTAACCCAACCTGACGTGCAACGGCCGCTGTTGCTGGCATCACGAGAGCTAAGCAGATGGTAGTAGAGTAGTGCAGACCGCTGAAATCGTCCAGACAGCAGTGTGTAACTTAAAAATCAAAGCCATCCTGGCCGAACGTAGCCAAACCTGACCTAACAAATCGTGACATAACTCAGCCTAACGACTCGAGAGCACCATTCCTGGCGTCCACGGAGTCAAGCAGAGTGCGATTGCGCAGAGAAGAGCGCAGAAGAGCATAGAATAGCAGTCTGTAGCACAAAAGTCAGTGCTATCATAACTTAACTCAACGAAACCCTACATAACCAATCGTATTATAACAAAACCTTTCGCGCGGCGGATACTATTGCTGGCGTTCCGAGAGTCGAGCAGAGTGTAGTAGAGCGATGTGGAGCGCAGAAATCCACCCAATATCAGAGTATAGCTCAAAAGTCAAAGCTATCATATCAAAACATAACCGAATGCACCGCGACTCAGACTAACGTACCGAGACCAATACTGCAGGCATGCACACAGCCAAACAGAATATGCTAGAGCACAGTAGAGCGCAGTAATCCACCGAATAGCAGTGCATAGCACAAAGTCCAAGCCACCCTAAACAAACATAGCCAAACCAAACCTAACCAAGCGTAACCTGTCCCAAACAAACATGTCACGACCGCTATTGCTGGCCACCCTAGAGACAAGCAGAGGATAGTAGTGCAATACTGTGCACAAGTATCGACTGAATAGCAGAGTATGGCACAAAAGTCAAAGCTACCCTATCATAATCTAGCCAAGCGTGACGTAAGCAAACGTAACATAACCCTTGCTATCGTGCCGAGACCTCTATTACTGCCGTCCATAGGGCCAAGCAGAACATATTAGAGGAGGGTAGGGTGCAGAAGTCCGTTGAATCGCAGTGCATAGCACAATCTTTGAAGGTACCCTATCCTAATATAGCCAAACGTAACATAGCCGAAGGTGGTTTAGCTCAAACTAACGAGCCGGGACCACCATTGTTTGCCTCCCCAGGGGCAAGCAGAATATACTAGAGCAGGGTAGAGCGCAGTAATCCACCGTATTGCAGTGTGTAGCCCAAAAGTCAAAGATATCATATGCTACCTTGTCCGAACCTAGCCTAACCTAACGTAGCCTAACTAATCATAACGCGAGGAGAATACAATTGCTGGCCTCCCCAGAGGCAAGCAGAGCATATTAGAGCACAGTAGAACGCAGAAATCCACTGCATTGGAGTGAGTAGCGCAGAGGCCGTAGACATCCCAACCTAACCGGACCTAACCTAACCTAACCGAACCTGGAATATCTCAACATGACGTGCCGCGACCACTGCTGCAGGCATCCACAGGGCCAAACAGAATACAGTAAAGCACATAAGAGCGCAGAAATCCTCCGAATACCAGTGAGTAGCACAGAAGCAAATGAAGCTTGTACTAACCTAGCCAAACGTAACGTACCCAAAGGTAACCTACACCAGCGTAACATGACGAGATCTCTGTAGCAGCCCTCCACAGAGACGAACGGAGTATACAAGCGCACAGTAGAGCGCATAAATTCAGCGCATTGCAGGGAATAGCACAAAAGTCGAAGACATTCTAACCTAACATGACCTAGCTTTACCAAACCAAACGTAGCGTAAACCAACAGTACATGCCGCGACCAGTGCTGCCCATCTCCCCAGAGACAAGCAGAATACAGCAGAGCAGAGTCGATCTCAGGAACCCTCCGGGTAATAGTGTATACCACGAGAGTCGAAGCAATACTAACCAAAATTATCCTAACATAACCTAACCTACCTTAGCCTAACTCAACATAACGTGTCGCTACCACTATTTCTGGCCTCCCCAAGGACATGTCGAATATAATAGAGCACAGCTGAGCGCAGAAATCCCCCGAATAGCAGTTTATAGCACGAAAGTCAAAGATAAACTGACGGAGCTTGGCATAACCCAACGAAACCAAACGTAATACAGCACAACCTGACGTGTCGAGGTTACTGTTGCTGGCCTCGCCAGACCCGGGCAGAAAATATTGGAACACAGTAGAGCGCAGGTGTCCGCGTATGGCGATGTATAGCACAAAGGTCTAAACTCTCCTATCCTGACATTACTAAACGGAACAAAGCCGAACGTAGCCTAACAAATAATAACCAGCCGTGATCGTAATAGCGGTATATAGCACAAAAGTCAAAGCTATCATGTCCTAATATAGACAAACGTAACGCAACCAAACGTAACATAACACTTCCTAAAGTGTCGAAACCTCTACTGCTGCCATCCTCGGAGCCAGGCAGAACGTGTTAGTGTGGAGTATCGCAGTGTATTGCAGAAAAGACAAAGACATCCAAACCTAACCCAAACAATTATAACCTAACCGAGCGAAGCCTAACTCAACGTAGCGGGTCCCCAGGGTCATGCAGAGTGTACTGGAGCACAGAATTGCGCAGGCAAGCACCGAATAGCAGTGTATACCTCGACAGTCAGAGCTACTCACACATAACCCAAGCAAACGTAACCCAACCAAACTTAGCATAACCTAATCTAATGTGGCGACTCCACTATTACTGGCCTCCCCAGAGCCGGGGAGGGTATGGTAGAACAATGTAGAGCATAGAAATCCACGGAATAGTTGTCCATAGCACAAAAGTGGATTTTAGACAATAATAACGTGTCCAAACGTAATATAGGCAAACGCAGCCTAACCTAACTGAACGTGAGCTAGCTCAGACAAACATGCCACGACCGCTACTGCTAACCTCCCCAGAGACAAGCAGTCGTTGGTAGAGCAATACAGGTCGCAGATATCGACCGAACAGCAGTGTAAAGCACAAAAGGCGATGCTACCCTAAACACACCTAACCAAACCTAGGCAAGCCAAGCGCAACCTAACACAATCTAGCGCGCCGAGACGGCAATTGCTGGCCACCCCAGAGCCGAGCAGAAGATGCTAGAGCACAGTAGAGCGCAGACGTCCACCGAATTGCTGTGCATTGCAAAAAAGTAAAAGATACCCTGTCCTAGCCTACCAAACGTAAGAAAACTCGACGTAACGTGTCGAAACTTACTTTGCTGGCCTCCCCAGGGCCACGCAGCGCATGTTAGGGAAATGCAGAGCGATGGAGCCCACGTAAGAACAGTTTATACTACGAAAGGCAATGCTGTCCAAACCTAACGCAAACTAACGTAACCTAACCGAACGTGGCCTAACTCCACCTATCGTGCCGAGACCAATATTACTGGCCACCCCAGCGACAAGCAGAGAACTCTAGAGCACAGTAGGTCGTAGAAACACACCGAATAGCAGTGCATGGCACTAGAGTCAAAGCTACCCTTTCCAAACCTAACCAAGCCTTACCAAACTTAGCGTAATCGAACGCAACCAAACGTGTCACGACAGCTATTGCTAACCTGCCCAGAGGCAAGCGGATGCTAGTATAAGAACGCACAGCGCAGACGTCGACCGGATAACTGTGTATAGCACAAAAGTTGAAGCCATCCCAGCCAAGCATATCCCAATCTAACCTGGCCAAGTTTAACCATACTCAGCCAAACGTGCCACGACAGCTGCTGCTGGCCCCCAGAGGACTAGTAGATGCTGTGTACAGCACTTGGCCGAATAACTGTGAACAAAACAAAGGTCGAAGACATCCCGACCGATCATAGCCTAACCTAACTTGATCGAACGAAACCTTACAGAGAAAAACGTGCCACGACCGCCATTGCTGTCCTCCTCACAGGCAAGGAGACGCTAGCAGAGCAATTCAGTGTACTCATGTCGACCGAATAGCAGTGTAGAGCACAAAAGTCAAAGACACCCTATACTAACCTAGCCAAACTCAAGGTAACCGAACGTAACCCAACTCTTCCTAACGTGCCGACTTCACTATTGCTGACATCCCCAGAGACATGCAGAGCGCACTAGAGCACAGCAGCTCGCATAAATACTCCGCATTGCAGTTAATAGCACAGAAGTCGAAGATGTCCTAACATAACACGACATAACCTAACCTAACGGAAACGTAGCGTGACTCAGCGGAGCGTGCGGCATCCATTGCAGCCGGACTCCGCAGGGCCATGCAGAATTCAGTAGAGCACAGCATATCAAAGTAACCCGCCGGATAATAGTGTAGTGCACGAAAGACGAAGCCATCCTAGCATAACGTAACCGAACATAGCCTAATCAAACGTGGCATAACTCAACATAACATGCCGCGGCTTTTGCTGGCCTCTACAGGGCCAAGCAGGATATAGTAGAGCAGTGTCGAGTGCAGAAATCCACTGAATAGCAGTTTAGAAAACGAGAGTCACAAATAACCAGACCGAGCTTGACAGAACCTAACCTAAGCAAACGTAACTCAACACAACCTAACCAGCCGCGATCACTATTTCTGGCCTCGCCAGAGCCAAAGAGAAGGTACTAGAGCACAGCAGAGCACAGAAGTCCAGCGTACTACAGTGGATAGCGCAAAGACCGTAGGTATGTTAGAATAACCTGTCCTAACCTAACCTAACCAAACGTAGCATAATTCATCATAACGTGCTGCGACCACTGCTCCTGTCCTCCCGATAGACTAGCAGAATGTAGTGCAGCACAGTAGAGCACAGAAATCACAGGTTAACCGCGTATAGCACGAAAGTCAATGCTACACTAAACAAACTCAGCCTAACCGAACCTAACAATACGTGACCTATCTCAAACTATCGAGCAGCGGCCGTTATTGCTCGCCTTTCCAGAGCCGGGAAGAGTATGGTAGTGCAATGCAGAACCCAGAAGTCCACCGAATGGCAGCGAATAGCGCAAGGGAAGAGGATACCCTAACCTAACCTGACTTAATCTAACCTAACCAAACATTGCATATCAGAGAATAACGTGCCGCGAATGATATTGATGGCCTTCTTAGAGACAAGCAGAGCATATTAAAACACATTAGAGCGCAGAGATCAACCGAATAGAAGTGTAGAGCCCAAGAGCCAAAGATACCCTAACCTAACCAGACCTAACCTAACTTAACGAAACGTAGTCTAACTCAACATAACGTGCCGCGACCTCTATTCATGGCCTTCGTAGAGCCAGGCAGAGCATATTGGAGCACATTAGAGCACAGCAATCAGCCAAATAGCAGTGTATTGCACAATGGTCAGAGTAGTCTATACTAAACTGGCCATACTTAACACATACCAACGGAGCCTAACCCAACCTATCGCGACTGTATCGCTATTGCTGGCATCCACAGAGACAAACAGAATATGCCAGAGCACAGTATAACGCAGAAATCAACCGTGTTGCAATGAATAACACAAAAGCCGTAGATACTCTAGTATAACTTGACCTAACCTAACCTAACCGAACGTAGCATATCTCAACATATCGTGCAGCAACCACCGCTCCTTGCCTCCGCAGATCCAAACGGAGTGTGCTATAGTGCAGCAGAGCGCAGAAACCCACAGCATTGCTGTGTACATCGCAAAAGTCAAACATACCGTGACCTATCCTGACCCTACCAAACCTATCCAAAGGGTGTGTAACTAAACACGACGTGACGAGACCAATATTGCTGCCCTCCACATAGCTAAGCAGAGCATATTAGAGCACATTAGGGCGTAGATATCCGCCGAATGGCTGTGAATAGCACAAAAGTCTCATCAGCCTACCATAACCTAGACGAACGTACCACTCCCAAGCGTAGCCTAGCAAAACCTATCATGGCGAGACCACTATTGCTGGACCCCACAGTGGCAAGCAGAAGGTACTAGAGCACAGTAGGTCACAGAAATCCACCGAATGGCAGGAATCCTCCTAATATCAGACAATAGCACTAAAGTCAAAGCTACCCTCTCCTAACTTGACCAACCGTAACATAATGTAACGTAGCCTAACTTAACCTAAAGTGCCGCGACCACTATTGCTAGCCTCCACAGAGCCAAGCAGAATACATTAGCATAGAGCGGAACGCACAAATCAATAGATTAGCAGCGTTTATCAGAATTGTCGGAGCTACCCAAACCTAACACAAACCATCGCAACATCACCAAACATAACATAACACAACCTAACGCTAGGGACCGCTATTGCTGCCCTCCCCACAGAGAAGCAGGACATACTGGAGCACAGTAGGGCGCACAAATCCGCCGAATAGCAGTGTACAGCACAAAAGTTGAACCTACACTGACAAAACTTAGACTGACCCAACCTAACCGAACGTAGCCTGACATAGTGACAGATCTATAGGCCACTATTGCTGGCATTCACAGAGCCAAGCTGGAAGCATTCGATCGCGGTACCCCGCAGAAATCCACTTAGTAGAAGACTGTCGCACTAAAGTCAAAGCTACCCAAGCCTAACCCAAACCAACCGGTCATAACCAAACATAGCATGACACAACCTAACGTGCCGCGACCGCTTTTGTTTCCATTCGCAGAGCCAGGCAGGACGTGCCAGAGCACAGCACCGCGTAGACATCCACCGAATACAAGTGTGCAGCACAAAAGTTAAGGCCACCATTACCAAACGTAACCTAACCCAACCTGACCGAACGTAGACTGACCCACCCTAACGGTCTGAGGCCACCCTTGCTGCCCTTCCCTGGGTCAAGCAGGACATACCAGAGCACAGTAGAGCGCAGAGATCCACCGAATAGCAGTGTACAGCAGAAAAGATAAAGCTACCCTTACAAAGCTTAGCGTAACCTAACATAATCGAACGTAACCAGACCCAACATAACGTGCCGAGGCCACAATTGCTGGCCTTCCCAGTGCCAACCGGAAAGTATTAGAGCGCTGCGGTGCGCAAAAATCAACCTAATAGTGGACTATGGCACTAAAGCCGATGCTATCCTCTCCTAACATAACAAAACGTAAAATAACAGAATGTAACATAACTCAACCTAACGTGCCGCGACCATTAATTATGGTCACCGCATAGTCAAGCGGAACACAATAGTGGAGAGTAGAACGCCGAAATCCGTACAATCGTAGTGTATATCAGGAATTTCATGGCTATCCGAGTCTAACACAAACCAACAGATTATAGCCAAAGGATGCCTGGCTTAGTCTAACGTGCCGATACCGCCATTGCTGCCTCCCCAGGACCAAGCAGGGCATACCGCAGCACAGTAGAACGCAGAAATCCACCGAATAGCAGCGTGCAGCACAAAAGAAAATGCTATCTTGACCAAACATAGCCTACGCCAACCTAACCGAGTTTAACGTGACAGAACGTAACCCACCGGGACCACAATTGCTGGCCTTCCCGGAGCCAAGCTGAAGACATTAGAGCAGTGATGGACGCAGAAATCCACCTAATGGCAGTCTGTAGCACTAAAGTCAAAGCAATCCTCTCCTAACCAAATCAAT
>NW_016909178.1:0-5329 GCF_001483705.2 Eufriesea mexicana | reverse complement strand
CTAACTCAACCTAACGTGTCGCGACTACCGTTGCTGGCCTCCCGAGAGCCAAGCAGAACACGTTAGTGGAGAGTAGATACCGAAAATCCACAGAACCTCTGAAAATATAAGAAAAGTCAAAGATACCCAAAACTAACTCAAATCAACAGAACATAGCAAAACGTGACCTAACTCAATCTAACTGGCCGAGATCGCTATTGCTGCCCTCCCTAGGCGCACGTAGGACGTACTAGAGCGCAGCAGAGCGCAGGAATCCACTGAATAGCAGCGTACAGCAAGAAAGTTGAAGATAATCTAACCAATCTTTGTCTAACCCAACCAAACCGAATGCAACATGACCCAACACAATGCCCCGAAACTACTATTGTTTGCCTTCCCAGAGGCAAGCTGAAAATATTAGAGCGCTATAGGGCGCAGAAATCCACCTGATAGCAGGCTACAGCACTAAAGACGTGGCTATCCTGTCCTAACCTAAAGTATCGTAACATACCCAGACGTAACCTAACTCTTCCTAACGTGCGGCGACCACCACAGCTGGTCTCTGCAGAGCCAAGCCGAACTCACTAGTGGAGAGCAGAGCGCAGAAATTCATATAATCGCATTGTATATCGGAATAGTTACATCTACTCAAACCCAAACCAAACAAACCGAAAATAACCACACTTAGCCTAACTGAAACTGACGTGCCGAGACCGCAATTGCTGCAAACCCCGCAGCCAAGAGGAAGACATTGGTGGAGAGTGGGACGCAAATATCCATGGAATCGCAGTGTATAACGTAAAAGTCAGAGCTACACAAACCGGACACGAACCAACAGAACACAACCAAACATAGCCTTATACAACCTTACGTGCAGAGACCGCCATTGCCGCCATCAATACAGCCAAGCAGGACAAACTAGAGCACAGTAGATCGCAGAAATCCACCGAATAGCAGCGTACAGCACAAAAGATAATGCTATCTCGACCAAACATAGCCTACGCCACCCTAACCGAGCTTAACATGACAGAACGTAACCCACTGGGACCACAATTGCTGGCCTTCCCAGAGCCAAGCTGAAGACATTAGAGCATTAGACGCAGAAATCCACCTAATGGCAGTCTGTAGCACTAAAGTCAAAGCAATCCTCTCCTAACCAAATCAATAGAAACATAAAAAAACGTAACCTAACTCAACCTAACGAGCCGCGACAAATACTGCTGGCCTCCTCAGAGCCAAGCGGAGCACGCTAGTGGGGAGCAGAATGCAGAGATCCATATAACCGCAGTGTACATCAGAAGAGGCAATCCTACATAAGCCTAACCCAAACCAACATGCCGTAACCAAACTTAGCCTAAGACAACCTAACGTGCCGAAATCTCTACGCATCCCCGCCCCTCCCCAGAGCAAAGCAGGGCGTACTAGAGCACAGTAGAGCGCCGAAATCCACCGCAAAGCAGCGTAACGCAAAAAAACTAAAGCTACCCCGACCAAACTTTGCCCAATCCAGCATAAACGAACGTAACCTGGCTCAACCTAACACGCCGAGACCGCTGATGATGCCCTTCCCAGAGTCAAGCATATCATGCTAAAGCACCGTGGAGCTCAGAAATCCAACGAATAGCTGCGTACAGCACGAAAGTAAAAGCTGTCCTGATCAAACTTAGCCTATGCCAACCTAACAGAAAGTAACGTGACGCAACTTAGGGTGCCGAGACCGCCTTTTCTGGCCTTCCCGGAGCCAAGCTGAGAATATTAGAGCACTGTAGGGACCAGAAACCCACCTAATAGCAGACAGTAGGACTAATGTCAGAGTTATCCCGCCCTATCCTAAAGAACATTAACGTAACCAAACGTAACCTAACTCAACCTAACGGACCGCGACAACCACTGCTGACCTCCACAGAGCCAAGCCGAACACATAAGTGTAGAGTAGAACGCAGAAATCCGTAGGATCGCTGTGTAACTCTGTAAAGTCAAAACAACATAAGCCTAACCAAAACCAACGGATCATGGCGGACATATCATAACTCAAACAAACGTGACGAAACCGCCATTCCGGCCCTCCCTAGAGTCAAGTAGGGCATACTAGAGCACAGTAGAGCGCAGGAATCCACCTAACAGCAGTATACAGCATAAAAGTTATGACTATCCTGACCAAGCATAGCCTGACTCAATCTAACCGATAGTATAGTGACTCATCAAAACGTGCCGAGAACACTGTTGCTGGCCTTGCCAGAGCAAAGCTGAAAATATTAGAGCACTGTAGGCCGCAGAGATCCACATAATAGCATACTATAGCGCTAAAGTCAAAGCTATCCTCTCCTCAACTGACCATCCGTAACATAACCAAACATGACATAACAAAACCTTACGTGACGCGACCACTATTGATGGCCTCCACAGAGCCAAGCAGAACGCATTAGTGCAGAGTAGAACGCAGGAACCCATAGAATCGCCGTGCATAATGGAATAGTCAAAGCTACCCAAACCTAACCCTGACGATAAGAACATAACCAAACTGAGCCTGACACGAACTGACGTGCCGAGACGGCTGTTACTGCATTCCGCAAGGACGATCAGGACATACCAGAGCACTGCAGTGCGCAGTAATACGCCGAATATCAGTGCACAGCACATTAGTTATAGCTGCCCCATTCAAGCTTAGCCTGACCCAAACTAACCGCGCGTAACATGACTCAACATAACGTGCCGAGACCACTATTGCTGGCCTTGTTAGAGGCAAGCTGAAAATATTGAAGCACTGCGGGGAGCAGAAATCTACCTAACAGCAGGCTTTAGCACTAAGGTCAAAGTTACCCTCTCCTAACCTAATCAATCCTAACAGCACAACGTTACCTGACTAAACCTTACGTGCCGAGACCGCTATTGTTGCCCTCCCCAAATCCAAGCGAAACACGTTTGTGGAGGTTATAACGCAGAAATCCATAGAATCGCAGTGTATATCTGAAAAGCCGAAGCCACCCAAGCCTAACCCAAACCGACCGAAAATAAGCAAACATAGCCTGACTCCACTTGACGTGCCGAGGCCGCTGTTGTTGCCCTCCCCACAGCAAACAAGGGCACAGTAGGTCGCAGTTGAGCACAGAAATCCACCTAATGGCACTCTACAGCACAAAAGTTAAAGCTACCCTGTCGAAACTTATACTGATACAACCAAACCGAACGTAGCCATTCCCAACATATCGTGCCGAGACCACTACTGCTGGCCTTCCCACAGCCAAGCTGAATATTTTAAAGCACTGTAGGCTGCAGAAATCGAACAAATAGCTGACTATAGAACTAAAATCGAAGCCAACATCTCCTAACCATACCAACCGTGATATAACCAAGCGTAACGTAACTCAAACGTATGTGGCGATACCGTTACTGTTGCCAACCGCAGAGCCAACCTGGGGATACTAGAGCACAGTACAGCGGGGAAATCCACTGTATTGCAGTGTACAGCACAAAAGTTAAAGCTATCCAGACCAATCCTAGCCTGACTCAACCTAACCAAACGTAACCTAACTCAACCTAACGTGCCGCGACCACTATTGCTGCCGCCCGCCCACCCGGGTCAAGCGGAATTCGCTAGTGGAGAGTAGAACGCAGGAATCGATATAATCGCAGTGTACATACGAAAAGTCAAAGCAACCGAAGCCTAACCCAAACAAACAGAATATAACCCAGCACGGCATAGATCAACCCATCCTGCAGAGAACGCTATTGCTGCCCACACCAGGGCCGAGCAGGATATACTAGAGGGCAGTAGAGCGCAAAAATTAACAGAACAGCCGTGTACGGCACGAAAGTTAAAGCTATCCTTACCAAAAGTAGTCAAGCCCTACCTACCGGAACGTAGAATGACTCATCATAACGTGCAGAGACCACCCTTGCTGGCCTTGCCAGAGCCAAGATGAAAATATTAGAGCACCGTCGGGCGCAGAAGTCCACCTAATAGCAGAATACAGCACTAAAGACAAAGCTATCCCCTTCTAACCTGACCAAACGAAACAAAACCAACCTACCCTAACTCAACCTAACGGGCCCCGACCAATATTTATGGCCTCCGCGAAGCCAAGCAGAACATATGTGTTGAGAGTGGAACGCCGTAATGCATAGAATCACATTATATGTCGGAAAAGTCAGAGTTACGCAAACCTAACCCAAACAACCTAACCTAACCTAATAACCTAACATAGTCTAACTAAACCTAACGTGCACAGTGGAGCGTAGAAATCCACCGCATAGCAGCGTACATAGCAAAAATTAAAGCTATCCTGAACAAATATTGCCTAACCTAACCTAACCGAACGTAGCTTGACCCAACGCAACGCGCCGAGACCACTGTTGCTGGCCTTCCCAGAGCCTAGCTGAAAATATTAAAGTACTCTATGTGGCAGAAATCCACCTAATAGCAGACTATAGCACTAAATTGGAAGATACCCTTGCCTAACATAGCCAACCGTAACATAACCAAACGTAACGTATCTCAAAATAACGTGCTGACACAGCTATTCTTGCCCTAAGCGGGGCCAAGCTGGACACAGTAGAGCACAGCAGAGCGTAGAAATCCACCGATTGGCAGTGCACAGCACAATAGTTAAGGCTAACCTGGCCAAACTTATCCCGAAACAACCTAATCGAACGTAACATGACTCATCATACTGTGACGAGACCACTATTGCCGACCCTGCGAGAGAGTAGGCTGAAAATAATAGAGCACTGTATGGGGCAGAAATCCACCTAACAGCAGACTGTAGCTCTAAAGCCCTATCTATCCTCTCCTAACCAAAAGAGTACAAATATAACCAAACGTAGCATAACACAAACTTACGTGCCGCGACCTCCACTGCTGGGCTCCCCAGAGTCTAGCAGTACATATTAGCGGAGAGTAGAACGCAGAAATCCATGGAATCGCAGTGTATATCTGAAAAGTCAGGACAACAGAGACTAACCCAAACCAACAGAACATATCCATACATATCCTGACTGAACCCAATGTGCCGAGACCGTTACTGCTGCCTACCCCACAGCAAAGCAGGGATTATTAGGTTACAGTAGAGAATAGAAGTCCACCGCATAGCGGTGCATAGCACAAAAGTCGAAGTCATCCTAGCATAATGTAACCAAACATAACACAACCAACTGCGTCCTAACACAAACTAACGAGCATTGACCACAATTGCCGTGTTCGCCTGATAAAAGCAGGACGCATCAAAGCACGCTAGAGCGCAGAAATACACCGAATTGCAGTGCGTGGCACAAAAGCTAAAGCCATCGCTTCCTAGCTTAACAAATCGTAACATAAACGGGCGTAACATAACTCAGAATAAAATGCCGCGAC
>NW_016909177.1:0-1438 GCF_001483705.2 Eufriesea mexicana | reverse complement strand
CTATATCATTGCGACGGCAATAGCACGCCAATTGAATCATTCTTCCCCATTTATTCAAGGAGGATAGCTCACGGTAGGAAGGTAGCTCACTACAATATTAGTCGAAAATGTCCGTAAAATTGAAGTTTCCAGCAAGATTCTACAGCATTGCAGTGCCTATAGCACGCCAATAGAATCTATCCTCCTGATTTAGGCAAGGAAGTTAACTCACCACGATATTAGTCGAAAATATCAATGAAATTGAATTTTCCGGGAAGATACCATGGAAATGCAACGGCTATAGCACGCCAATAGAATCTACCCTCCTTATTTATGCAAAATGGTAGCTCACCACGATATTAGTCGAAACTGTCAATAAAATTGAACTTTCCATCCAGACTCTATAGCATTGCAGTGGCTATTGCACGCGAATAGAATCTTTCCTCCTCATTTATGCAAGAAAGGTGGCTCACCACGATATTAGTCGAAAATGTTGATAACATTTTATTTTCCTGCCAGATTCTATAGCACTGGAATGCCTATAGCACACCAACAGAATCTTTCCTCCTTATTTATGTAACAAAAGTAAGCTCACCACGATATTAGTCGAAAATGTCACTAAAATTGTATTTTCCAGCCAGATTCCAGTCCATTGCAATGGCTACAGCACGCCAATAGAACCTTTCCTCCTTATTTAAGCAAGAAAGCAAGCTCACCATGATATTAATCAAAAATGTCAATAAAATTGAACTTTTCTGGCAGATTCGAGAGCATTGCAATGGATATATCATGCCAATTGAATCTTTCCTCATTATTGCAAGAAACTTAGCTCACCACGATATAAGCCGAAAATGTCAATAAAATTGAATTTTCCTGCCAGATTCTAGAGCATTGCAATGGTTATAGCACGCCATTTGAATCTCTCATCCTTATTTATGTAAGAATGTTAGCTCACAACGATATCAGTCGAAAATGTCAGTAAAATTGTGTTTTCCATGCAGTTTCCAAATCATTGCAATGGCTATAGCACGCCAAAAGAAACTTTCCTCCTTATTTATGAAAGAGAGTTAGCTCACCATGTTATTAGTCAAAAATGTCTATAAAATTGAACATACCAGGCAGATTCTACAGCAGTGCATGGCTATAGCAATCCAAAAGGATATTTCCTCCTTGCTTATGCAAGACAGATAGCTCACCACGATATTAGTCGAAAATGTTAATAACATTTAATTTTCCAGGAAGATTATAAAGCACTGCTATTCCTCTAGCACTCCAACAGAATCTTACCTCCTTACTTATGTAAGAAAGTTAGCTCACAGCGATTGCGATATTATTCGAAAATGTCAATAAAACTGAACTTTCCGGCCAGATTCTATAGCATTGCAAAGGATATACAACGCCAATAGAATGTTCCCTCCCTACTTATGCAAGAGAGTTAGCTCACCACGATATTGGTCGA
>NW_016909176.1:6118-6329 GCF_001483705.2 Eufriesea mexicana | reverse complement strand
GAGGGCATATAAGAGTAATTTAGAGCAGATAAGTCCAAGTAAAATCAGTGTATGGCGCAAAAATCAACACTATTCTATCCTAACCTAACCAAACGTAATATAACAGATCGCAATCTAATTGGACGTAACGTGGAGAGAACAGCATTGCTGGCTACCCAGAGCCAAACAGAATATGCTAGACACCAGTAGAGCGCAGAAATCCGCCGCATTG
>NW_016909176.1:0-4296 GCF_001483705.2 Eufriesea mexicana | reverse complement strand
ACTATTTCTGGCCATCCCAAAGCCGAGCACAGGAAAGAAGAGAACAATGGAGCGCAGAAATCCAGCGAACAGCAGTCTATTTCGAAAAAGTCAAAGGTACCCAGACCTAATCCATGCAAGCATAACCTAACAAAACGTAACCAAACACATCCTAACGTTGCGAGACCACAATTACTGCCCACCACGGAGTCGAGCAGTGAATAGTAGAGCACAATAGAGCGCAGAAATTCACCGAATAGCAGTCTATGCCAAGAAAGCCAAAGATATCCGAACCAAATCCAAACGAACATAACCTAACCAAACGTAACCCAACTCAACCGAACGTGCCGAGACCATTATTGCTGGCCTCCCCAGAGTCAAGCCGAACACATTAGTACAGAGTAGGACGCAGAAATCCATATAATATCTGTGTATATCAGAAAAGTCAAAGCTGCCAAAACCTAACCCAGAGATACACAACATTACCAAACATAACATGACTCACACTTACATGCCGACACCGCCATTGTTGCCCTCCCCAGAGCCATGCAGGGCATACTGGAGCAGAGTAGAGCGCAGAAATCTCCCGAATGGCAGTGTACAGCGCAAAAGTCAACGCTAACCTGACCAAACGAAGCCTAATCCAGCCTAAAGTAACGAAGCCTGACCCATCATAACGTGCCGAGACCACCCTTGCTGGCCTTGCAAGAGCCAAGCTGAAAATATTAGAGCACTGTAGGGCCTAGAAATCCACCTAATAGCATACTACAGAACTAAAGCCATAGCTACCCTCTCCTAACCTAACCAAGCGTAACATAACCAATCGTAACATAGCTCCACCTAACCTCCCGAGACCTCTATTGCTGGCCTCCGCAGAGCCAAGCTCAACACGTTAGTGGGGAGTAGGACGCATATGTCCATAGAAACGCAGTGTATATCGGAATAGTCAGAGTTACCAAAACATAACACGAACAAACGGAGCACAGCCAAACATTGCCTAACTCAACCCATCGAGCCTAGACCGCTATTGCTGCCCTCTCCAAAGCAAAGCAGGGCAAGCTATGGCACAGTAGAGCGGAGAAATCCACCGAATGGCTGCGTACAGCACAAAAGTTAAAGCTATCCTGACCAAACGTAGCCTGACCCAACCTATACGATCGTAACCTGACTCATCATAACGAGCCGAGACCACTATTGCTGGCCTTGCCAGAGCCAAGCTGAAAACATCAGAGCACAGTAGGGCGCAGAAATAAACCTAATAGCAGACTATTCCACTAAAGTCATAGCTACCCTCTCCTAACCTAGCCAAACGTGACATAACCGAACATAACACAACTCAAACTAACGTGCCGCGACCACTACTGCTGGCCTCCACAGAGACAAGCGGAACATGTTAGTGGAGAGTAGAACGCAGAAACCCATAGATTCGCGGTGTATATCACAGAAGTCAAAGCTAACCTTGCTTAATCCAAACACGCGGGACATAGCCAAACGTAGCCTGACACAACCTAACGTGCCGACACCGTTATTGCTCCCTCGCCCGCCCCCAGGCCCAAGCAGTACATACTAGAGCGCAGTAGAGCGCAGAAAGCCACCGAAAAGGAGCGTACAGCACGAAACTCAAAGGTATCCTAACCAAACTGGTCCTAACATAATCTAATCAAACGTAGCCTGACTTAGCGTAACGAGTCTCGACCGCTATGGCTGTCCTCCCCAGAGCCAAGCATAACACGTTTGAGCGCCGTAGGGCGCAGAAATCCTACAAATGGAAGTGAATGTCACGAATGTCTGTGATATACTGCCCTATCATAACCAAATTTTCATATGCAAAGGTAGCATAACATAAGCTGATGCGCCGACGTCACTATTGCAGGCCTCCGCAGATCCATGCGGAGAATATTAGAATGCAGTAAAGTGCGGAAATCGGAGGATAGCAGTGTATACCGCAGATGTACAGACCACCATTCCTTAACCTCACAAAACGTAACATAACCAAAGTGGCGTAGCTCAACCTAACATGTCGAGACCACTATCGCTGACCACGCTAGAGGCAAGCAGGATGTACCGGAGTAAAGCAGAGCGCGGAAATACACCGCATTGCAGTATACAGCACCGAAGTCAAACATATCCTGCCGTAACGAGTCCTTACCTTACCTATCCTAACGTAGTGTATATAAACATAACGTGACGAGGCCAATATTGCTGGCATCCCCAGAGCCAGGTAGAGCACACCAGAGCACATTAGAGCGCAGAAATCCTCCGAATTGCAGTGGATAGCAAAGAAGTCAACATAGCCTCCCCTAGCATAAAGAAACACAACATATCGGAAAGAAGTCTCGCTCAACCTAGCATGGCCAGGCCACTATTGATGACATCCACAGAGACAAGCAGAATGTACTACGGCACAGTAGAGTGCAGAAGTCCACCGCATAGCAGTGAACAACACAAGAGGCGAAGGTATCCTAACCTAACCTGACAAAACCTAACACAACCAAGCGTAGCATATCTCAACGCAACGTGCCCTGAACGCTTCTCCTGGCTTCCACAGAGCCAAGCAGAACGTCGTAGAGCACAGTAAACCACATAAACCCACCGAATAACAATGTACACCACGAAAGTCAAAGCTAACCTAGCCAAAAAATGCCTAACGTGTCCTAACCAATCGTAACATAACTCAACCCAACGCGGCACGGCCAATATTGCTCGCCACCTCATAGTTCAGCATGGTATAGTAGAGCAATGTCGAGAGCAGAAATGAACCGAATTGTAGTGCATCGCACAAAAGACGAAAATAACCTAGCCTAACCTGACCTAACCACACCTACCTCAGCGTACCATATCTCAACATAGCGTGCCGCGACCACCGCTCCTGGCCACGCCAGAGCAAGGCGGACTCTAGCAGAGCAAAGAAGATCACAGGAATCCGCCGAAAAGCAGTGTAAAGCACGAGAGTCAATGTGGCCTATTGTAACGAAGTCAAACGTAACATACCCAAACGTAGCCTATCTCGACCAAGCATGACGAGACAACTCTTGCTGGCGTCCACAGGGACAAGCAGAATGCACAAGAGCACAGTAGTTCGCAGAAATGAACCGCATTGCGGTGAATAGCACAAAAGTCGGAGGTTCCCTAACATAGCGCGACATAACCTGACCTAACCGAACGTAGCGTAACTCAACAGAGCGTGCCGTGGTCACAGCTATCGGGATCACCAGTGCCAAGCAGAATACAGTGGAGCACAGTGGATCACAGGAACCCTCCGGATAACAGTGCATAGCGCAAAAGTCGAAGCAATCCTAACCAAACATATCCAAACATAGCCTAATCAAAGGTTGCGTAACTAAACATATCGTGCCGCGACCATTATTCCTGGCCTCCCCAGGGCCAAGCAGAATATAGTAGAGCACAGCCGAGCGCAGCAGTCCCCAATACAGCAGTGTACGGCACGAAAGTAGAAGATATCCTGGCCCAGCTTGACAAAACCTAATCAAATCGGACGTAACAGAGCTCTACCTGACGTGCCGAGACCACTATTGCTGGCCACGCCAGAGTCAAGCAGACGATATTGAAACCCAGAAGAGTGCAGATTTCCCCGTATGGCAGTGTGCAGCACAAACGTCTAAAATCTCCTATCCTAAAATCACTAATCGTAACATAATCGAACGTTGCCTAACCCATCCTATCCAGCCGAGACCGCTATTGCTGGCTTCCGAGATGCCGAGCAGAATATACTACAGCGCAGCGGAGCGCATAAATATGCCGCATTGCAATGTACAGCACAAGACACGTAGATATCCTAACCGAACCATTTAACCTAACAGAACGGAACGTAACATAACCCAATCTAACGTGCCACGGCCACCATTTCTCGCCTCCCCGGAGACCAACAGCGTAAGGTAGAGCAATGTAGAGCGCACAAATGCACCGAATTGCAGTGTACGTTACAAAAGTCGAGGATGCCCTGTCCTAACCTGACATAACCTAACATAACCTAACATAACCGAACGTAGCATAGATGAACATGAAGCCGCAACCACTGTAGCCGGCATCCCCAGGGCCAAGCAGAATATAGCAGAGCAATGTAGAGCGCAGATATCCACCGCATAGCAGTGTATAGCACAAAAGTCAATGAAATCCTAATCATGCATTCCCAACCTACCCTAACGAATAGTTACATAACACAACCTAACGTGCCGAGACCACCATTACTGGCCGCCCAGGAGCCAACCAGAGCATGTTACAGAACATTAGAGCGCAGACATCCGGGGAATAGCAGTGTAAAGCGCAAAAGTCATAAAAGCCTCCCCTAACCTAGCC
>NW_016909175.1:0-544 GCF_001483705.2 Eufriesea mexicana | reverse complement strand
AGTTAGCTCACCACGATATTAGTCGAAAATGTCAATAAAATTGAACTTTCCAGCCAAATTCTACATTGCATTGCAATAGCTATAGCCCGACAATAGAATATTTCTTTCTTATTTATGCAAGAAAGATAGCACAACACGATATTTGCCGAAAATGTCTATAAATTGAATTTTCCAGGCAGATTCCATAGCATTGCAATGACTAGAGCACGCCAATAGAATCTTTCCTTCTTATTTATGCAAGAAAGTTAGCTCAACACGATATTAGTCGAAAATGTCAATGAAATTGAATTTTCGAGTCAGATTATACAACATTGCTATGACTATATCACGTTAATAGAGTCTCTCCTCCTTGCTTATGCAATAAAGTTAGCTCACCACGATATTAGTCGAAAATGTCAATAAATTTGATTTTTCCAGCCAGGTGCTACAGCATTGCAATGGCTATAGCACTCCAATAGAATCTAACCTCCTTATTTATGGTAAAAAGTTAGCTCACCACGATATTAGTCGAAAATGTCAATAAATTTGAATTTTCCAGCCAGAT
>NW_016909174.1:0-33164 GCF_001483705.2 Eufriesea mexicana | reverse complement strand
ATACAGCACAGTAGATGACAGAAATCGACAGTAAAGCAGTGTATAGCACAAAAGTCTAAGCTACCTGTCCACACATAACCTAACCTAATCTAGCCAAACATAACCTGACGCAACCTAACGTGCCACGACTTAAATTTCCCGCCTCGCAGAGTCGTGCAGTGTATAGTAAGGCAATGTGGCGCGCATAAATCCACCGAATGGCAGTGTATGACACAAAAGTCAAAGAAATCACAATAAAGCTTTCGTAACCTACCCTACCGCAACATAACGTAACTCAACCTAGCGTGCAGAGACCGCTACTATTGGCCACCCCAGAGCCAAGCAGATCATATTAGAGCAGAGTAGATCGCTGAAGTCCACCGAATAGCAGTGTACGGTACAAGAGGCTACGGTACGCTGTCCTGGCATAGCAAAACCTGTCATAAGCAATCGTAGCCTGACACATCCTAACGCGCCGAGAGCACGAATGTTGTCATACCCAGGGCCAACCAGAATATAGTAAAGCACAGTCGGACGCAGATATCCACCGAGCAGCAGTGTACAGCGCTGAAGTGAAAAACAACCTGACCGAGCTTTGCCAGTACTAGCCTAACCAAACGTGACATAACACAACCTATCGTCTCGAAATCACTATTGCTGGCTTCCCCAGAAACAAGCAGAAAATGTTAGAACGCAGTTCAGCTCAGAAGTCTGAGCGGACTGCGGGGTACAGCAGAAAAGTCTAAGCCACCCTATCCTAACCTCACCGAAAGTAACATAGCCAAACGTTGCCTAACTCAACCTATCTTGCCATGGCCACCATTGCTCGCATCCCCAGAGACGGTTCGAGTGTAGTCTAGCAATGCCGAGGGCGGATATCCTCCGAATGGCCGTGTATAGCACAAAAGGCAAAGAAATCCTAACCAAACCTTCCTAGGCTAATCCAACGTATCGCAACCCACCTCAAACTAACGTACCGAGACTACAATTTCTGGCAGCTCCAAAGCCAAGCAGAATATAATACAGCACAGCAGAGCGCAGAAATCCACGGCATTGCAATGTATAGCACAAAAGCCATAGATGTCCGAACCCATCCTGTCCTAACCTAATCTAACCAAGTGTAGCATATCTCAACGTAACGTGCCGACACCACTTTTGCTGGCCCTCCCGGAGCCAAGCTGGACATATCAGCGCGCAGTGGTGTGCAAAAATCCGCTGAATAGCAGTATGTACCGCAGGAGTCATAGCTTGCCACTTCTAACCTAACGAATCGTAACGCAACCAAACGTAACCTAACACAAACTAACTAGCCGGGACCACAATTGCTGGCCTCCCCATAGCCAAGCAGAGCATATTACAGCACCGTATATCGCAGAAGTTCACCGAAGAACATTATATAGCACATAAGTCCATGCACCCCTCTCCTAATCTGACCAAACGTAACATAACCAATCGTACCCTAACCCAACCAACCGATTCTAGACCTCTATTGCTGTCCTATCTGTCGCAAAGAAGATCATATTAGAGGAGAGTAGAGCGCAGGGGTCCACACAATGACAGTGTATAGCAGAAAAGTCAAAGCTATCCTAACCTGACACAAACTAACTTAACCTGACCAAATGCAACCTAGCTCAAACTCGCCTGCCGAGACCAGTATTGCTGTCCTGCACAGAGCCCACCAGAGTATATTAGAGTACAGCAGAGCGCAGAAATCCTCAGCAGAGCATAACCCAAGAGCCAAAGCTACCCTCTCCCGACCTAACCAAACATATCGTAAGCAAACGTAGCATACCTAAAACTAACATGCCGAGACTACTACTGACGGCCTCCGCAGTGCCAAACAGAATATACTTGGGCACGATGGGGATCAGAAATCAACATCATTGCAGTTTTTATCACACAAGTCAAGGATATCCAGACTAAACCTAACCGAACCCATCCTAACCAAACGTAACGTAGCTCAACCTAATGTGCCGCGACCACTATTGCAGGCGCCCCATTTAGAAGCAGAATATGATAGATCACAGTACAACGCAAAAATCCACCAAGTAGCAGTGTATATAACAAAAGCCAACGATATCCTGACATAGCTTAATCTAACCTATCATAACCAAACGTAACCTGACTCAACCTAACGTGCCGAGGCCAATATTAATGGCCACCCCTGAGTCGAGCAGAGTAGAGTAGAGCAATGTAGAGCCTAGATATCCAGCGAATGGCATCGTATACCACAAAAGTCGAAGCGATCCTATCCTAACCTATCCAAACGTAATAGGACCAATCGTAACATATCTTAACGTAATGTGCCGAGACCACTTTTACTTGAATCCGCAGAGCCAACCAGAACACACTGGAGAATAGTAGACAGCTGGCAGCCAGCAAATAGCAGCGAATAACACAAACATCAAGGATTCCCTTTCCTTACCAGACCTAAACTGACCCAAACAAGTGTAGACTAAATGAACCTAACGAGTGGAGTCCAATACGCTGGCCTACCCAACGCCAAGCAGAAAATGTTAAAGGAGAGTAGAGCGCAGAAGTCCAAAGAATGGCAATGTATAGAAGAAAGGTCAAAGATATCCTAACCCAACCCAGACAAGCCTTACCTATTCAAACGTAACCTAACTGAACCTAACTTTCCGTGACCAATATAGCCGGCATCCCTGAGCCAAGCAGATCATATTATAGCAGGGTAGAGCGCAGAAATCCACCGAATAGCATTGTATAGCATAAAAGTCGGATCTAGCCAACCCTAACCGAACCAAACGAATCCTAACCCAACCTAACGTGCCGGGACCACTATTGCTGTCACCCGCAGAGCCGGGCAGAGTATGCTAGAGCACAGTAGTTCGTCGAAATCGACCGCATTGCTGTGCATAGCACAAAAGACAAAGGCAACCTGACCAAACATAATCTAACCCAACTTAACCAAACGTAACTTGCCGCGATTACCATTATGTTACATTTGCGAGGTTGGGTTAGGTATAGTTCGATTATGATAGCCATGACCATCGTCCATACACTATGTTTCTATGGCTTTCTGAACTCTCCTCTCAACTAATCTGTGCTGCTCGGCTCTGGAGTGGTCAGCAGTAACGTTCACGGCATGATAGGCTGAGTTAGTTTGCGTTTGGCTATGTTACGCTCTGTTATATTAGGACAGTGTAGCACTGACTTCCTTGCTACGCGCTGCTATTCGAAGAGTTTCTGCTCCCTACTGTGCTCTAATATCTTCTACTTGTCTCTAGCGAGGCCAGAAATTGTGGTATCGGCAAGTTAGGATGTTTTCGGTTACGCTTGGTTAGTTAAGGTTACGCTATGTTCGGTTAGGACAGCTTTGACTTTCGTGCAATACACCGTTATTCGGCGGTTTCATGCGCTCGTCTGTTCTCTACAACATTCTGCTTGGCCCTGTGGAGGTCAGCAGCAGTTGTCTCGGCCTGTTGGTTTAAGCAGTGATACGTTTGGTGATGTGAGGGTTTGTTAAGTTAGGATAGAGTAGTTTTGACTTTTGTGCTATACACTGATATTTGATGGATTCCTGCGTTCCTCTATGCTCTAGTACGTTCTGATCGGCTCTGGGGAGGCCAGCAATTGTGGTCTCGACACGTGAGTTTGAGATATGTTTCGCCTATCATGTTAGGTTTGGCCATGTTAGTATAGTAGCTACGACCTTTGCGCTATACACTGCTGTTGGGTGGATTTCTGCGCTCTACTGTCCTCTACTACATTCATCTTGGCACTGAGGAGTCCAGAAATAGTGGCCGCTGCTCGTTAGGTTCAGTTATGTTACGTATGGTTAGGTTACTTTTGCTTGGGCTAGGTTTGGACAGATTTTGATGTTCTGACATACACTGAGATTCTATGGATTTCTGCGCCCTACTCTCCTCTAATATGCTCTGCATGGCTCTGGGGAGGCCAGTAATGGTGTTCTCGGCAGGTTAGGCTGAGTTACGTCACGTTCGGTTCGGTTAGGTTTGCTTGGTTTAGTCTAACAAGGCTTTGACTTTCGCGCAACACACTGCTATTCGGAGGATTACTGCGCTGTACACTTCTCTACCATCTTCTGCTCGACTCATTGGAAGCCAGCAATAGCCGTCGCGGCAAGTTTTCTTGAGATATATTACGTTTGGTTACGGTACGTTTCGTTAGGTTTGTACAGTATTGCCCTGACTTTTCCGCTATACAGTGCGATTCTATGGATTTCTGCGCTCTACTCTTCTTTATTATGATCCGCTTGGCTGTAGGGTGTCCGGCAATAGTGGTTGTGGCACGATAGGTTTTATTAGGCTTGGCTTTGACATGCTATGATAGCATTGGTTAGGTTCGGATTGTTTTGACTATCGTGCTGTACACAATTATCAGGTGGACCACTGTGATCCAATGTGCTCTACTATATCCTGCTTGGCTCTGGGGAGACCAGCAGCAGTGGTCGCGAATATCTATGTGGAGCTGTCCTACGTTTGGTGAGGTTAGGTTGTGTCGGCTTAAGTCAGGTTGTCTACGACTTTTGCGCTGTACACTGTAGGGTTGTGGATTTCTGTGATCTTCTGTTCTCCAATTTGTTCTGCTCGCCTCTGGCGTGGCCAGAAATGGTGGTATCGGCGCGTCAGGTTTAGATATATTATAAGGTTAGGATATGTTTGGAAGAATATGTTAAGATTTCTTTGACTTTTGTGCTATGCACTGCTATTCGGTAGATTTATGCGCTGTACGTTGCTCTACTATACTCTGAACGACTCTGTGGAGGCGAGCAATGGTGGACGTGACACGCTAGGTCAAGTTAGGTTATGTTTGGTTACGTTACGTTAGGCTACGTTTGGTTATGATTGCCTCGACTTTCGTGCTATACACTGTTATTCGGGGGATTTCTGTGATCTACTGTACTCTACTACAATCTGCTTTTCTCTGAGGCGCCTAGAGTCACTGGTCGCTGCACACTATTTGGAGTATTGCTACGTATGGTTAGGTTTGGTTAGGTCAGGTTAGGTTAGGATATCTTGGGCTTCTGTGCGGTTCACTTCTATTCCGTGGATTTCAATGATCTACTGTGCTCTACTACATTCTGCTTGGCTCTGTGGAGGCCAGGGGCAGAGGTAACGGTACGTTATTTTGAGTCATACTACGTTCGTTTGAATTAGGTTTGGTCAGGTTCGGTCAGGATATCTACGGCTTTTGCGCTGCTCACAGCATTGCGGAGGGCTTCTGCGTCCCACTGTGCTATAGCTCATTCTGCTTGTCTCTGTGGGTGCCAGCAATGGAGATCTCGCCGTGTTAGGTTGTGTTAGGCCACGTTCTGATGTTATGTTTGGCTAGGTTAGGGTTGGTTACTTTGAATTTTGTGCTCTTCGCTGCTGTTCGTTGGAATCCTGCGATCAACTCTGCCCTAGTACGTTCAGCTTGACTCCGGGGAAGCCAGCAGCTGTGGTCTCGGCACGCTATGCTGAGGTAGGTTGCGTTTGGTTACGATAGGCTTGGTTAGGTTAGGACATGATTGCTTTGACTTCAGTGCTACGCACTGCTATTCCTCCTGCTCTAATACGATCTGTATGGCTGTGTGGGTGCCAGCAATGGTGGTCTCGGTAGGTTAGGTTCAGTTATGTTGCGTTTGGTTTTGCTAGGTTAGGTTAGGTGTGGTTAGGGTGGCTTTGACTATTGTGCTATGCGCTACGCTTCCGCGGCTTTCTGCGCACTACATTGCTCTACCGTACCGAGCTCTAGTCTGGGTAGGACAGCAAAGTGCTCGTGGCTAGTTACGGTGTGTTAGGTTGCGTTTGCTTAAGTTGGGTTGGGATATGTTTGGTTATGATAGCATCGACATTCGTGCTTTACACTGCTATTCGGTGGATTTCTGCAATCTACTGTGCTCTAGTATGTTCTACATGGCTATGGAGAGGCCGGCAATCGTGGTCTCTGCATGCCATGTTGAGCTACGTTACGTTCGGTTAGACTAAGTTACGTTGGGTTGGGTTAGGATTGGTGTGTCTTTTGTGCTGCACAAAGCTATTCTAGGGATTCCTACGCTGTACGATGCTCCATCATATTCAGCTCGTCCCTGTAGACTCCAGCAATAGATGTCTCGGCATGTTATGTTGAGCCACGTCACGGTCTGTTACGTCAGGTTAGGATGGCTTTGTATGCATAGCTTTGGCTTTTGTGCTGTACACCGCCATTCGGCCTATTTGTGCTATCTACATTGCACTAGTATATTCTGCTTTGCTCTGCGGAGGCCAGCAAGAGTTGTCTTGCCACCTCAGCTTGAGTTAGATTAGGTTTGGCTATGTTAGGTTTGTTTTGGTTAGGCTAGTATAGCTCGACTTTTCTACTGTGCACCGCTAATCTGTGCATTTCTGCGACCTATTTTCCTCTAATATCTTCTCCATGTCTCTTCGGACGCCAGCAATAGTGGCCGCGGCACATTATGTTGAACTATGTTACGTTCGGTATATTTAGGCTATTTTGGGTTAGGCGTGGGTATCCTCCACTTTTCTGCTACGCACTGCTATTCTATGGGTTTCTGCGCACTGCTCTTCTCCAATATGTTCTTCTTGGCTCCAGTTACGCCAGAGATACTGGTCGCGTCATGTTAGGCTTAGTTAGGTTACGTTTGATTATGCTAGGTTTCGTCGTGTTAGGTCAGGATAGCTTTGACTTTAGTGCTGCACACAGCTATCCTATGGTTCTCTGCGCTTCCCTGTGCTCCACAATGTTTTGCATGTCCTTGTGGACGCCAGAAGCAGTGGTCGCGGCACGTTTGGTTGAGTTGCGTTACGTTCTCTTAGGCTACGTAAGGATAGATTTGGCCAGTGTACCTTCGTCTTTTGCGCTACATGCTGCTGTTCGGCCGACCTCTGCGATCTGCATTGCTCTAACATGTTCTGCTTTACTCTGTGAGGGCCAGAAGCGGCGATCTCGGCACGCTAGGTCGTTTTAGCTTACGCTTCCTAAGGTTAGGCTAGTTAGGGTTTGGTCAGGATAACTTTAACTTTTCTGCAATACTCTGCTCTTCTACGGATTTCTGCGCTCCCCTCTACTCTAATATGTTCTGCTTGGCTCTGATGAGGCCAGGAATACTGGTCGCGGTACGTTGGGTTTTGTTATGCTATGTATGATTGGGTAAGGTTTTTGTTAGGTTGGGATAGGGTAGCATCGGCTTTTGTGCTGTACACTGCTATTCGATGGATTTCTGCGCTCTACCGTGCTCTAATATGCTCTGCTTGGCTTGTGGAGGAAAGCAACAGTGGCTTCAGCATGTTACACTGCGTTAAGTTACTTTTGGCTATGTTACGATTGGCTAGTTAAGAAAGGATAGCTTTATCTCCTGTGCCATAGGCCGCTTTTCGGTGGATTTCTGCGCTCTACTGTGCTCAACTGCGTTCTGTTTATCGCTGTGGAGGCCAACGATAGCGGTTGCGGCACGTTTGTTTCGCCTATGCTACGCTAGGTTTGGTTAGGTTCGGATAAGTTTGATTAGGATGGCTTTAACTTTTGTGCTATGCACTGCTTTTCGGCGGATCCCTTCGTTCTACTGAGCTCTAGTATATTCTGCTTGGCTATGTGTAGGCCAGCTGTAGTGGTCTCGGCACGAGAGGCTGAGGAACGTTTCGTATGATTATGTAACGTTTGATTTGTTTTGGACATGATAGCTCTGACTTTTGCGCTATACACTGCTATCCGGAGGACTCCTTGGTTTCATATTGCTTTGCTATACTCTAGTCGTCTCCCGGGACGCCAGCAATAGAGGTCGCGGCACGTTAGTTTCAGGTATGCTACGTTAGGTTAGAATAGGCTAGGACATGTATGGTTAAGGTAGCATTGACTTTCGTGCTATGCACTGTTACTCGGTGCTTTTCTGTCCACTACAGTGCTCTAATATGCCGTGCCTTGCTCTGGAGAGGCCAGAAATTGTGGCCGTGTCTCGCTAAGTTTAGCTACGTTACGGTTGGTTTGGTTAAGTTTGTACTGGTTTGGTTAGGGTAGCTCTGACTTTTGTGCTGTACGCTCTCATTCGTTCAATATCCGCGGTCCACGTTGCTCTTCTAGCAGCCGCTTGTCTCTCGGGGGAGTAGCAATAGTGGACGTGGCACATTTGGTTGGCTGGGATGACGTATGGTAATGTAAGGTTTGGTAAGGTTTGGTTAGCATGCCTCTGATTCTTGCGCTGTACATTGCGATGCGGTTGATTTCTACGGTCTGTTGCGATCTAACATGCTCCGCGTGAATCTGGAGTGGCCAGTAATGGAAGTCTCAGCGCGTTAGATTGAGTTAGGGAACTCTTGGATACGTTTGGTAATTCTGGGTTAGGTTAGGATAGCTTTGACTATTCTGCCATGCGTTGACATTCTCTCGACTACTGACCTCTACGCTCCTCTAATATTTTCTGCTCGGCGATGTGGAGGCCAGCAATGGTGGACTCGGATCGTTAGGTACACTTAGTCTACCTTTGGTTAAGTTAGCATACGCCAGGTTTGGTTAGGGTACCTTCGACTTTTGAGCTATACAGTGCTACTTGGTGGCTTTCTGCGATCTACTGTCGTCTGGTGTTCTGCTTGTCTCGGCACGTTAGGTCGAGTTTTGTTACGTCTGCTCTTATTACGTTCGGATTGGTTAGGACAGGATAACGTCATCTTTTGTGCTATGCGCTGCTTTTCGGAGGATTTCTACGCTCTACATTGTTCTGCTATGCACTGCTCGGTTCTGGGGGGACAGAGATGGTGGCCTCGGCACATTAGGTTGGTTTTGGCTACGTTCGGTTGAATTACGTTTGCATAGTTTGTGCTAGCGTAGCGTTGACTTCCATGCTCTACACTGCTATTCCGTGGATCCCTGCGCTCAACATTGCTCTGCTATACTCTGCTCGACCCTCGGGACGTGAGAAATAGTAGCCGCGGCACAACAGGTTGTGTCACGTTAAGTTTGGTTTGGCTAGGTTACGCTACGGTTGGTTAGAGTAGCTACGACTTTCGTGCCATACACAGTTATGCGGTGGATTCCTGCACTCCACTGTACTGCACCCAAATCTGCCGGACCCTGGGTGCCAGCAGTATTGGACGCGGCACGTTACCTTGTGTTTGGCCACGATAGGTTAGGTTACGTTAGTTTGGGTTAGGTTCGGCTATCTTTGAATTTTCTGCTGCACACTGCGATCCCATGGATTTCTGCACCATACTCTCCTCCAATCTGGTCCACTTGTCTCTGCGGGGGCCAGCAATAGTGGTGGCGGCACGATAGTTTGAGCTTGGTTGCGTTTGGTATTGGTAGGCTGTGTTGGGCTAGGCTGGCGTAGCTGCGTCTTTCCTGCTACGCAGTGTAATTCTACGGACTTCTGTGCCATATTTTGCGCTATCACACTCCGCTTATCTCCGGGGATACCGGAATTACGTTCAGTTATGTTACGTCTGATAAAGTAAGGCGTGGTGAAGTCAGCATGCGATAGCCTTGGCTTTCGTCTATGCACTGTTATGCGGTGGATTACTGCGCTCGACTGCGCCCTAATATGCTCTGCTTGGCTTCGGGGGGGGGGCAGAAATTTTCTACGGACTTCTGTGCCATATTTTGCGCTATCACACTCCGCTTATCTCCGGGGATACCGGAATTACGTTCAGTTATGTTACGTCTGATAAAGTAAGGCGTGGTGAAGTCTGCATTTCTGAGATGCACTATGCTCTAGCATGCTCTGTTTGTCTCCGAGGAGGCCAGCAATCGCAGTCTCTTCTCGATACGTTAAGTTATGATACGTTTGGTTTTGTTACGTTTGGATAGGTTAGGATAGGGTAGCACTGACTTTTGTGCTATACACCGACATTCGGAGGATTTCTGCGCTCTACATTGCTCGACTATATTCTGCTTGTCCCTTGGGAGACAAGCAATAGTGGTCGGGGCACGTTACGTTGAGTTAGGCTATCTTTGGTCATGTTCAGCTTGTTTGGGTTATGTTCGGTTTGCTTAGACTTTTCTGACATACACCGCAATTCAATACATTTCTGCGTCCTACCATCCACAAGTATGTTCTACTTGGCTCTGTGGAGGCCAGCAGTAGGGGCCTCGGCATCTTATGCGGTGTTATGCGACGTTCTGTTAGGTTAAGTTAGGACATGTTAGGTTAGGATATCTTCCACTTTCGTACTATACAGGTCAATGCGGTGGATTACTGCGCTCTTCTGCGCTCTATTATATTCCGCTTGGCTCCGTCGGGGCAGGAAAACGTGGTCTCGGCACGTTAGGTTGTGTTAATCTACGTTCGGTTGTGTCACATTTGGTCATGTTAGGATAGCGTAGCTTCGACTGTTGTGCCATGCACTGCGATTCCATGCATTTCAGCACTCTACCCTTCTCTAATATGTTCAGGTTGGCTTTCGGGAGGGCAGTAATAGTGGTCTCGGCAGATTGGCATGAGTTATTTTACGTCTGGTTACTTTACGTTTGGTCAGGTTAGCAGGTGATAGCTTTGACTTTGGTGCTATACACTGATACTCGGTGGAGTTCGGCGCACTACAGAGCTCTAGTATACTCAGGTTCGCACTGGGAGTGCCAGCAGCAGAGGTCTCGGCAATTTGTGCTGTGTTACGTTGCGTTCGGTTAGTTTATGTCAGGAAAGGTTTGGTCAGGATGGCTTCGACATTTGTGCTATACACTGCTGTTCGGCGGATTTTAGCCCTCTACAGTGCTCTAGTACATTCTGCTTGGCTATGGGTAGGCCAGCAGTAATGCTCCCGGCCCGATAGTCTGTGGTATGATGAGTTCGGTTATGCTACGCTTGGATAGGTTAAAATAGGATAGCTTTGATTTCTGTGCTATACACTCCAACTCGGTGGATTTCTGCGCTCTACGCTGCTGTGCTACACTCTGCCAAACTCTCGGGCGTCCAGTAATAGAGTGCTCGGCCCGGTTGTTTGAGATAGGCAATGTTTGGTTACGTTAAGTTAGCTTGAATTAGGTTTTGATAGATATGATTTTCGTGTTGTACACAGCTTTTCGGTGGATCTCTGCGCTCCACTGTGCTCTACTTTATTCTGCCTGACTCTCGAAGTCCAGCTATAGCGGTAACTGCACGTTATGTTGAGTTAGGCTACGTTTGGTAAGGTTACATTGGTTTGGGTTAGGATCGGTTGGCCTAGACTTTTCTGTTGTACACTGCAGTTCTACGGATTTCTGCGTTCTACTATCCACTAGCATGTTCTGCTTGTACTCTGGGGAGACCAGCAATCCTGGTCGCGGCACGCTAGATTGTGCTATGTTACGTCGTGATATGTTACGATTGTATAGTTTAGGACACTGTAGTTTCGACTATTGCGCTATGGACTGCGATCCTATGTATTTCTGCGCTCAACCCTCCTGTGATATGTTCTGCTTGGCTCTGTGGAGGGCAGCAACAGTGGTCTGGGCAGGATAGGGTGAGGCATGGGACGTTTTGCTTGAATACGTTAGGTTACGTTTGGCAAGGAAAGCTTTGACATTTGTGCCATACACCACTATTCGGTGGAGTTCTGCGCTCCACTATGCTCTAGTACATTCTGCTTGGATATGGGGAGGCCAGAAGTAGTGCATTCGGCCCGTAAGGCGGAGTTATGTTGCGTTTGCGTATGTTGCCTTTGGCTAGGTTAGGTTAGGATAGCTCTCACTTTGGCGCCACTCCCTGATTTTTGGTGGTATTCTCCACTACATTACTCTCTGATATGGTCTGTTTTGCTCTGAGGATGCAAGGGATTGTGGCCGCAGCACGTTAGCCTGTGTTATGTTGCGTGAGTTTTATTTACGCTGGTTATGGGCTAGGTTTGGGTAGCTTTGACTTTTCTTCCAGACGCTGCGATTCTATGGCTTTCTGCGCCCTGCTCTCCAGTAATATGTTTGTGCATGGCTCTGGGGAGGACAAAAATGACGGTCTCGGAAGGCTATCCTTTTTCAGGTTACGTTTGGTTCTGTGGCGATTGGTTACGTTAGCAAAGGATAGCTCCAACTTCTCTGCTACACACTGCTATTCGGTGCATTCCTGAGATCCACTGTTCTCTAATGTGTTGCGCTTGTCCCCGAGAGACCAGCAATGTTGGTCGTGGCACGTTTGTTAGGTTCAAGTCACGTTTGGGTATGTTAGGTTTGGTTAAGTTTGGATAGGATGCCTTTGACTTTGATGGTATGAAATTCTATTCGGTGGACCTCTGCGCTCTTCAGTGCAGTAGCATATTTCGCTTGGATGTGGCCAGCAATCGGGGTAGGGGCACGATTGGTTTTGTTATGTTACGTTTTGTTATGTTACGATTTGATGGGGTTGGAGGCGATGTCTTTGAATTTTGCTGTATGCACTGTTATTCGGCGGATGTCAGCGACCTACAGCGCTCGAGTACGTTCTGCTTGCCATAGGGAAGGCCAGCAAACGTGGTCTAGGCAAGTTATGTTGTGTTCGGCCGCCTTATGTCAGGTTGCGTACGTTCGGGTCAGGTATCAATATCTTTGACTTTTCTGCTGTACACCGCGTTTCTACGGATCTCTGCGCCCTACTCTCCTCTAGTATGTTCTGCATGACTCTCGGGAGGTCAGAAATAGTGGTCGTGGGAGGTTTGGTTGACTTAGATTACGTTTGGTTATGTCAGGTTACGTTGGGTTAGGTCGGTACGGCTTCGACTTTTGTGCTGCGCACTGCTATTCTATGGATTATGGATGCGGTATCTCATTCTGCCTGTTTCCGAGGACGCCAAGTACAGTGTTCGCGGCACGCAAGGTTGAGTTACGTTACGTTGTGTTATGCTAGGCTTGGCTAGATTAGGATGGTATATCTAACTCTTTTATGCTGTACACTGCAGTTCGGTGGATTTCTGCGCTCTACATTGCTCTACTATACCCTGTTCTACTCTCGGGAGGCCAGCAGTAGTGATCGCGGCACGTTATGTTGAGTTAGAATACGTTTGGTTAGGTTAGGTTACGTTGCTTTAGGTTAGGATAGCATTGACTCTTGTGCTACACAATGCTTTTCAATGGACCACAGCTTTCTACTGCGCGATATCAATCTCTGCATGTGTCCGGGGACGCCAGGAACAGTGGTCGCGGCGATTAGTGTTGAGTAATATTACGTTCGAGTTGTCTAGGTTTGGTCACGTTTGGTTGGTACATCCTTGGCTTTTGTGCTACGCACAGCGATTCTATGGACTTCTGCGCTCTGCCGTGCGCTATCACAATCTGCTTGTTTACTGGGATGCCAGGAATAGTGGTCGCGTCAAGTTATGTTGGGATAGGCTACGTTTGGTTACGTTGCGGTTGGTTAGGTTAGGGGGGCATGCTTTCACTTTTGCGCTCTACAATCGTATTCTGCGGATTTCCGCGTTCCGCTGTGCTCCAGTATGCTCTGCTTGTTCCTGAGGTGGCCAGCAATAATGCTCCCGACGCGTTAGGTTTATTTAGGCTATGTTCTGTTGGGCTATGTTTGTTTGGGTAGGCTTGCATAGCTTTGACTTTCGTGGTGTACACTGTCTTTCGGTGGATTTCTGCGCTCTACTGTGCTCTGGTATGTTGTGCTTGGCACTGCAGAGGTCAGCAATGCTGGCCTCCTCTCGCTAGGTTTAGTTAGCCTCCGTTTGGTTTGGTTAGGTTAGGACAGGTATGGTTAGGATATCCATGACATTTGTGCTATTCGCAGCTCTTTGGAGGCTTTCTGCGCTCTGCTGTGCTCCAGTATATTCTACTTGGATCCTGGAATCCAGCCACAGTGGTCTCGGCACGTTAAGATGAGTTAGGTTACGTTTGGTATGCTTAGGATGGTTTGGGTCAGGTAACGATAGCTTCGATTTTTCTGCTATTCACTGCGATTCTATGTATTCCTGCGCTTTTCTCTCCACTAATACGCTCTGCAGGACTCTGTGGAGGTCAGCTATACTGGTCGCGGCAAGTTAGGTTGAGTATGGTTACGTATGGTTAGGTCCGGCCACGTTGGGTCAGGTTAGGATAGCTTCGACCGTTGTGCTCAACACAACTATCCTATGCACTTCTAGGCCCCACTGTTCTCCACCACATTCTGATTGCATCCGTGGACCACAGCAATAGTAGTTGCGGCACGTTAGGTTTCGCTATGTTAGGCTTGGATAGGATATGTTAGGTTAGGTTTGGTCACCTTATCATTTAATTTTGTGCCACACACATATCTTTGGAGAGTTTCTACGCTCTACACTGCTCTTCCATACCCTGCTCGACTCTGGGGTGATCCGTGATGTTGGTATCGGCACGTTAGTTTGAGTTAGGTTACATTCGGTTACGTTACGATTGGTTATCTTAACAGAGGCTAGCTTTTTGGTATCGGCACGTTAGGTTGAGTTAGGTTACATTCGGTTACGATACGATTGGTTATCTTAGCAGAGGCTAGCTATCACTTTTGCGCTCAGCAATGCTTTTCGGAGGATTTCTGCACTGTACTGTGCTCTAATATGTTCAGCTTGGCTCTGGCAGGGCCAGGAATAGTGGTATCGGCAGTTACGTTGAGTTATGCTACGCTTGGTTAAGTTAGGCTAGGTCACGTCAGGTTTGCGTATCTGTGGCTTTTGTGCTTTACACTGCAATGCGGTGGATCTCTGTGCTTCACTCTGCTCTGGTATGCTCTGCATGCCACTGTGGAGGAGAGCAAAAACTGTCTCGTCTCTCTAGGTTTATTTAGTCTGCGCTTGGTTTGGTTACGTTAGTACACGTTAGGCTAGGATTTCTTTGGCGTTTGTGCTATTCACTGCTCTTTGGAGGCACTCTGCCCTCTGTTGTGCCCTATTATATTATACTTGGCTCCGGAGAATCAGGCAGCAGTGGTCTCGGCACGTTAGGTATGGCTATATTGGGTTTGATCATATCATATTTGGACTGGTTAGGATAAAGTAGCTGTGACTTTAGTGCTATACACTGCTCTTCGACTTATTTCTACGCTCTACATTGCGCCACTGTGCCCTGCTCGATTCTGCGGAGGACAGTAACAGTGGTCTCGGCCCGTTAGTTAGATGTTTGCTTCCTTCGGCTGTGCTACGTTTGGTTATGTAAGGAGAGGATAGCATTGACTTTTATGCTGTATACTGCTATTCGGTGGATTTCTGCCCTCTGCTGTGCACTAATGTGCTCTGCTTGCTTCTGAGGCGGCCAGCCACAGTGGTCTCGGCACGTTAGATTGATTTATGACAAGCTTTGTTAGGTCATGTTAGTTTGCGTTAGGTGTGCATAGCAACGACTTTCGTGGTTTACTCTGCTATTCGGCGGACTTCTATAGTCTACTGTGCTCTCATATGCCCTGCTTCTCTCTGAGGAGGCCAGCAACGGTGGCCTCGGCACGTTAGGTCGAGTTAGATTACGTTCGTTCGCGTCAGGCTACCTTGAATTAGGTTAGGGTAGCTATGACCATTGTGCTCAACACTGCAATGTAATGGACCTCTGGACTCTACTGCGTTCTTTCATATTCTGCTTGTCTCTGGGGCGGCCAGCAATAGTGGTCGCGTCACGTTGTGTTATGTCACGTTTGGTTAAGTCACGATCAGCTCGGTTAGGAGGTGATAGCTCTGACTTTTGAGCTATACACTGCTACTCGGTGGATACCCGAGTTCCACCATGATCTGATATGTTCAGCATGGCCCTGTGAAAGACAGCAATAGTTGTCTTGGCACGTTATGCTTAGTTAGGAAAAGTTTGTTTGGGTTAGGTATGGTAGGTTAGGCTAGGATATCTTTGACTTTTCTGCTATTCGCTACATCGCCGCGGATTTCGGTGGTCTACGGAGCTGTAGTATATCCTGCTTGGCTCCGGGGACGTCAGCAATAGAGGTGCAGGCAGTTCGGTGGAGCTAGGGTATTTTGTTTATGCTGCGTTGGTTATGTTAGGATTGGACAGCGTCGTCCTTTATGTTGTACACTGCTATTCGGTGAATTTCTGCGCTCTTCGTTGCTCTAATATGCCCTGCTTGTCTCTGTGAAACCAGCAATTGTAGCCTCGGCACGTTACGTTTTGCTAGGTTACGTTTGGTTACGCTACGTTTGGCCACGTTTGAACAGGACATATTTCACCTTTGCGCTATACACCGCTACTCGAACGATATCTGCGTTCTGCATTGCTCTACTAGCGACTGCTCCACAATCGCGAGGCCAGCAATTGTGGCGGCGGAACGTTAGGTTGTGTTAGAGTGCGTTCGATTTTGTTAGCATACGTTGCGTTAGACTAGGGTAGCTTCGACTTTCTTGTTGTAAACTGTGATTATGTAGAATCCAACGCTCTACAGTGTTCTACTATACTATGCGCGAACCTGGGGAGCCCAGCAATACTTGTAGCGACACGTTATTTTGAGATATATTACTTACGGTTAGTTCAGGTTTTGTTAGGTTAGTATATGATACTTTTGACTTTTGTGCTATACAGTGCTATTCGGGGTATTTCTGCGCTCTACTGTGCAAAAGTATGCCCCGCTTTGCCCTGGGGATGTCAACAACAGAGGTATATACACGTTGGGCTGAGTTACGTTACGTTTGGCTTTACTATGTTCGGTTATGTTATGCCAGAATAGCTATGACACTTGTGCTGTGCACTGCATTTCGGTGGATTTCTGCTCCCTACTGTGCTCCAGTCTGTCCTGTTTGCCTCAGGTGTTAGCTGCATTAGCGGTCTTGGCAGGCCAGGCTGAGATATGCTATATTTGGGTATGTTCCCTTGGTGAGTGTTAGGCTTGGGTAGCTATGACGTTTCTGATACTCACTGCGATTCTATGGATTTCTGCGCCGTACTCACCACTAATGTGTTCTGCTTGGCTCTGTGGAGGCCAGCAATGATTGTCGCGGCAGGTTAGTTTGACTTAGGTTACGCTCGGTTGTGTTACGTATGGCTCGGTTAAGAGAGGACAGCTTTGGCTTTAATGCTATAGTCTGCTATAAATTGGATTTCTGCGACCGACAGGGATCTAATATCATCAGCTTGTCTCCGGGAAGTCAAGCAATAGTTGCCCCAACAGGAAATGTCGATTCACGCTTCTTTGGGTTAGGTTGGGTTAGGCTAAACTTGGTTAGGATAGCTGTAACTTCCTTTCTGCACACTGCTATTCGGTAGATATATAAGCTCTACTGTGCTTTAGTAAGTTCTGCTTGACTCTGTGGAGGCCAGCAGTAGTGTTCGCGGCGCGATAGGATGAGGTTGGTTACGTTTGGTTGTTACAATTCTTTACGTTTGGACAGTATAGCTTAGACATTAAAGCTATAGTCTGCTATTAGGAGGACTTCTGAGCTCTACAGTGCTGTAATATGGTCAGCTTGGCTCTGGGAAAGCCTGCAATAGTGGTCTCAGCACATTACGTTGAGACAGGTTACGTTCGGATGGATTGGGTTCTGCTAAGTCTGGTAGGTGTGGACTCATCGTTTGTGATGTACACTGCTACTCGGTGGATGTATGCGCTCAAATGTGCTCTAGTAGGTGCTGCGTGGCTCTGGGGAGGGCAGCAATGGCTGTTTCGGCTCGTTAGGTTATGTTAGACCATGTTTGGCTTGCTTCTGTTTCTTTCAGGTAGGCTTAGGTAGCTCTAACTTTACTGATATACACTACGTTTCTATGGATTTTTACGTTCTACTTCCCACTAACGTATTCTGCTTATATCAGGGGAGGCCAGCAATAGTAGTCTGGGCATGTTTCGCTGAGTTAGATTACGTTCGGATGGGTTGGGTTATGCCAAGTTTGGTTGGGATTGCATTAACTTCTCTGCTGTACACATTTGTTCGGTGGAATGCTGCGGTCAACTGCGCTCTAGTATGCCCTGCTTGGCCCTGGTGCTGGCAGCAATAACGGCCTGGGCGTGTTAGGTTGGGTTACGCTACGTTTTTCTCTGTCCTGTTTGTTTAGGTTAGGTATGAGCAGCTTCGACTTTTCTCATGCACAATGTGATTCCATGGACATCTGCGTCCTACTCTCCACTAACGTGTCCTGGTTGTCTCTGGGAAGGCCAGCAATAGTGGTCGCGGCGCGTAGGTTTGAGATTGGTTACATTTGTTTATGTTACGATTGGTTATGTTAGGGGATGTATGCCATGGCTTTAGTGCTATAGTCTGGTACTAGGTGGATCTCTGAGGCCAACTGTTCTCTAGTATTTTCAGCTTGGCTCTGGGAAGGACAAAAATAGTGGTCTCTGTACGTTAGGATGAGTCAGGTTACGTTCGGTTAGGTCCGACTAGGCTAGGTTTGGTTGGGATATCTCTATCTTTTGTGGTGTACACTGCTATTCGGTGGTTATCTGCCGTCTACCGTGCTCTAGTATGTCCTGCTTGGCTCAGGGGAGGGCAGCAACAGCGGCCTCCGCATGTTAGGTTGAGTTAGGCTATGTTCCGTAATATTCTGTTGGTTTGGGTAGCTATGACTTTAAAGGTATAGAATGCGATTGTATGGGTTTCTGCGTTCTACTCTCCACTAGAGTGTTCTGCTTGAATGTGGGGAGGCCAGCAGTGGCGGTCCCGGCACGTTACGTTGAGTTGGGTTGCGTATGGATGTATAACGGTTGGTTAGGTTAGCAGAGGGTGGCTTTGACTTTCGTGCTATAGATTGCTGTTAGGGGGATTTCTGCACCCTACGGTTCTCTATCATGCTCAGCTTCACTCTGGGAATGCCAGCAACATTGCTTTCGGCACGTTGCGTTGAGCCACTTTACGTTCGGTTATGTTTTGTTAGGCTATGTTTGGTTAGAAGTGGCCATAACTCTTGCCTGTGCACTGCTATACGGAGGGGTTCTCGATCTACTGTGCTCTAGTATTTCCTGCTTGGCACTGTCTGCTGGCAGCAATAGCGGTTTCGGCTCGTTAGGTTGGGTTAGGCTACGTTCTGTTATGTTCTGTTGCTTTGTGTTAAGCTCACGTAGCTTTCACATTTCCATATTCACAGTGATTCTTTGGATATCTGCGTTCTGCTTTCCACTAATGTGTTCTGCTTGGCTCTGGGGAGGCTAGCAATAGTTATCCCGGCACGTTACGTTGGGACAAGTTGTGTTCGGTTAGGATGGGATTGGCTAAGTTTTGTTAGGATAACTACAACTCTTGTGCTGTACACTGCTATTCGGTGGATTCGTGCGCTCTACTGTGCTCTAGTATGTCCCACTTGGCACTGTGGGTGCGGGCAGCAATGGCCTTCTCGGCACGCTAGGTTGAGTCATGCTACGTTCAGCTATGTCCTGTTGGTTTGGGTTAGGCCTTTGTAGCTTTGGATTTTCTGATATACACTGCGATTCTACGGACTTCTGCATTCTACTCTCTAGTAGTGTGTTCTGCTTGGCCCTGGGGAGACCAGCAGTGTCAGACGCGGCGCGTTAGTTTGTGTTATGTTACGTTCGGTTATGTTACCATTGGTTACGTATGGAGTCTGTAGCTTCGACTACAGTGTCATAGCCTACTATTAGGTGGATCTCTGCGCCCTACACTGCTCTAACATGTTCAGTTTGCCTTTAGGAAGGCCAAGAGTAGTGCTCTCGGCACGCTATGATGAGTCACGTTACGTTCAGTCAGGTTGGGTTACGCTAAGTTTGGTCACGGTAGCTTTAACTTTCGTGCTCTATTCAGCTATTCGGTGGATTTCTACGGTCCACTGTGCTCTCGTATGTCATGGTTGACTCTGGCGGGGGCGGCAATAGCTGTCTCGGCACGTTAGGTTTGGTAATGTTATGTATAGCAGTGTGCTGTTTGTATGGGTTAGGTATGGGTAGCTCTGACTTCCCTGATATTCACTGCAATTCTATGGATTTCTGCGTTCTACTTTCCATTAATGATTTCTCCTTGGCTCTGTGGAGGCTAGCAATAGCGATTTCGGCACGCTAGGTTGGGTTATTCTCAGTTTTGTTATGATCTGTTGGTTTGGGTTAGTTTCACGTAGTTTTGACGTTTCTGATTTTCACAGTGATTCTTTCGATTTCTGTGTTCTGCCCTCCACTAATGTGTCCTGCTTGGCTCTCGGGAGGCCAGCAATAGCGCTCGCGGCACGATAGGTTGAGTTACGCTTCGTTCGGTTGTGTAACAAATGGTAATATTAGGAGAGGATAGATTTGACTTTAGTGGTATAGCCTTCAATTCGATGGTTTTCTGCGCCCTACAGTGCTCCAATATTTTCAGCTTGGTCTCGGCACGATATGCTTTGACAGGTTACGTTCGATTAGGCTGGCTTAGGCTAAGTTTTGTGAGGTTAGTTATAACTTTCGTGCGGTACAGTGAAATTCGGTAGGTTTCTGCTCTCTACTGTGCTCTTGGATGTCTTGCTTGAATATGGGGTGGGCGGCAATAGCGGCCTCGGCACGTTAGGTCGGGTTAGGTTTGTTTGGCTTTGTCCTGTTGGCTTGAGTTAGGTTTGGGTATCCTTGACATTTCTGCTGTACACTGCGATTCTATGGATTTCTGCGTTCCACTCTCCACTAGTGACATCTGCATTGCTCTCGGGAGGCCAGCAGTAGTGGTCTCGCCAGGTTAGTTTCATTTAGGTAACGTTTGGTTGGGTTAAGGTTTGTTCGGTTAGGAGAGGGTAGCCTTGACTTTAGTGCCGTAGTCTGCTATTAGGTGGATTTCTGCTCCCTACAGTGCTCTAGTGTTCTCAGCTTGGCTCTGGGAATGCCATAAACAGTTGTCTCTGCACGTTATGTTGGGTCAGGTTACCTTCGATTAGGCTATGTTTTGATAAATTTGGATAGGATAGCTTTAACTTTTGTGTTGTAAACCGTCATTCGGTGGATTTGTGCGCTCCACTGGGCTCAAGAATGTCCTACCACACCCTGGGGTGTCCAGTACTCATGTTCGCGGCACGTTGGGTTAAGCTATGATACGTTTGGTTAGGTTAGGTCAGGTCATGTCAGGTTTGGGCGTCATCGACTTTTGTGCTATTCACTGCAATGCGGTGGGTTTCTGCGCACTACTGTGCTCTTGTAAATTCTGCTTGTCCTTGTGGAGGCCAGCAATAGTGGTCCCGGCACGACAGGATGTGTCTAGCTACGTTTGCTTATGTTACGTTTGGTTTGGTTAGGATAAACTACTTCGTCTCTTGTGCTACACGCTGCTATTCGGTCGATCTCTGCGCTCTACATTGCTCTACTATACCCCGCTCGACTCTGTGGTGGTGAGCAATAGTGGCCGTGACACGTTAGGATCGGTTCGGTTATGGTCGGTTAGGTCGCGTGAGGTTAGGATATCTTCAACTCCTGTGCTGTTCACTACCATGCGATGCATTTCTGCGCTCTACTGTGCGCCAGTATAATCTGCTTGTCTCTGTGGAGGCCAGCAATAGTGGTTTCGTCATGCTAGGTTGTGTTAGGCTACGTTTGGATATGTTACGTTTGGATAGGTTAGGACAGGCTACTTTGACTTTTGTGCTATTCACTGCCCCTTGGTGGATTTCCGCGCTCTAATGGGCTCTAATATGCTCAGCTTGGCTCTTGAGAGGCCATCAATAGAGGTCTCGGCGCGTTAGGTTACGTTATGCTACGTTCGCTTATGACACGTTTCGCTATGTTAAGAAACAATAGCTTAGACTTTTGTGCCATTCACTGCTTTTCGGTGGATTTCTGCCATCTACAGTGCTATAATGCTTTCTGCTTGGCTCTGGGCAGGCCAGAAATAGTGGTCTCGGCACGTTAGGTTGAGATATGTTACGTTTAGTTGGGTTAGCTTGGGTTAAGCTTGGTACGGTTATCTTATACTTTCGTGCTGCACACTGCTATTCGGAGGACTTCTGCGCTCTACTGTATTCTAATATTCCCTGCTTTGCTCTGCGGATGCCAGAAATTGTGTCTGCGGCGCGTTAGTTTGAGTTAGGTCACGCTTGGTTATGTTACGTTTCGTTAAGTTAGGGAAGGACATCTTTGACTTTTGTGCTACACGCTAATATTCGATGGATTACTGCACTTCACGTTTCTCTGCTATACGCTACTCGACTCCGGAGAGGCTAGCAATGGCGGTCGTGGCCCGATAGGTTGTGTTATGATACGCTTGGTTATGTTACGATCGGCTATGTTAGGAGGTGTTATCCTCGTCTTTGGTGCTACACACTGCTATTCGGCGGATTTCAGCGCTGTACAGTGCTCTAGTGTTTTCAGCTTTGCACTGGGAAACCCAGTAACAGTGGTCTCGGCAAGTTATGTTGAGTTATGTTACGCTCGGATGGGTTACGTTAGTTTGGGTTATGTTTGGTTAGCTTTGACTTACGTAGTATACACTGTTGCACGGTGGATTTCTGTGATGAACTGTACTCTAGTGTGTTCTGCTTGGCTCTGGGGAGGCCAGCAGTAGTGGTCTCGGCACGTTAGGCTGAGTGAGGGTACGTTTGGTTATGTTACGTTTGTACAGGTTAGAATAGGACAGCTTAGACTTATAAGGCATACACTGCCCTTCGGTAGATTCGTGCACTCTACATTGCTCCACTGTAATCAGCCCGACTGTCGTGAGTGCGGCAATAGTGTCAGCAGCATGTTGTGTTCAGTTGGAATACGTATGGTTAGGTTTGGTTATGTTGCGTTAGGTTAGGATATCTTCGACATTTGTGCTGCGCGCTGCCATCCTATGGACTCCTGCGCTCTACTGAGCAGTACCATACACTGCTTATGTCTGGGAACGCCAGGAATAGTGGTCGCGGCAGGTTAGGTTGAGCTGCGTTTCGTTCGGTTAGGCTAGGTTGGTTATGTTTGGATAGGACAGCTTTGACATTTGCACTGTACACTGCTGTTCGGTGGCTTTCTGCGCTCTACTGCCTCTACTATATTTTGCTTGGCTCCGGATAGTCCAGCAATAGTGGTCGTGGATCCATATGTTAGGTTGAGCTGCGTTTGTTCATGATACGTTTGGGTAAGTTAGGATAGGGTGGCATTGACTTTTGTGCTAGACACTACGTTGCGGTGAATTTCTGCGATCTACATTACACTACTATACACTATCCGTCTATGGGAGTCCGGCAATAGAGGTCTCGGCACGTTAGATCGGGTTAGTGAAAGTTTGGTTAGGTTATGTTGGTACGGGTTAGGCTAGGATTGCTTCGACTTGCCTGGTATACACTGATGTTCTGTGGATTTCCGCGCTATACTGTTTTCTTGTATGATCCGCCTGGCCCTGTCGATGCCAGCAATAGTGGTCTCTGCACATGAAGCTGCGGCATATTACGTATGGTTATGTTACGTTTGGTTATGTTAGGATAGGATAAATTTGACTTTTGTGCTATACATCGCCATTCGATGGATTCCTGCGCTTTACATAATTATAGTGTGCCCTGCTTGTCTCTGGGGATGCCAGAAATGCAAGTCTCGGAACATTATATTCAGTTCGGCTACGTTCGGATAGGTTAGGTTGTTATGTCTACCACTTTTGTGATATACACTGCAATGCGATGGATTACTGCGATCTACTGCGTTCTAGTATACTCTGTTTGGCTCTTGGGAGGCAAGCATTATTGGCATCGGCAGGTTACTTTGAGTTATGCTATGTTCGGTTATGTTACGTACGGTTATGTTAGGATAGGGTAGCTTAGGCTATTGTGCTGCGCACTGAGATCCTAAGGATTTCTGCGCTCCGCTCGCCTTTAGCGTGCTCTACTTGACTATGCGGAGGGTAGCAATAGTGGCCTCGGCACGTTAGGATGGGTTAGGTTATGATTGGTTGCGGTACGTTTGGTCAGGTTACAATAGGATAGCTTTGGTATTTGCGCTGTACACTCCTTCTCGGTCGATATCTGCGCTCTGCATTACTCTACTAGAATCTGCTTGTCTCTGGGGAGGCATGAAATAGTGGTTGTGGCATGTTTCTTCGAGTTCGGTTAATTTCGGCTTGATCAGGGCAGGTTAAGTTTGGTTAGAATGGCTTCGACGTCTCTGCTATACACTGCTATTCGGCGGACATCAGCTTTCGACTGTGCGCTAGTATATTATGCTTGGCTATGGGGTGGCCAGCAGTGGTGCTCTCGGCTCTATAGGCTGTTAGGTTGCGTTTGGTTGTGTTACGTATGGTTAGGTTAGGTCAGGGTAGCTCATGATTTTGTGCCATTCACTCCACTGCGGTCGATTTCTGAGTCCTACGTTGCTCTGCTACACGTCACTTGGCTCTCTTGAGGCCAGCGATACTGTTCGTGGCACCACAGGTTGTGTCACGTTAAGTTCGGTTGTATTACGCTTAGTCAGGTTAGGAGAAGATAGCTTTGACTTTAGTGTTCTACGCAGTCATTCCGTGGATTTCTGCAATCTACTGTGCTCTACTGCAATCTGTTCGACACTGGGGATGCCAGCAATAGTGGTCGCGGTGCGATAAGGTGAGTAGTTCCGTTTGCTCTGCTACGCTTGGATAGGTTAGGAGAGGATAGCATTGACCTATGTGGTATAGACCGCTATTCGGTGGATTCCTACGATCCACACTGCTTTACTATACTCAGCTCGACTCTCGGAAAGCCAGCAACAGTGTTCGCGACACGGTAGTTTCGGTTAGTCTACACTTTCTTGGGTTAGGTAAGGATAAATCTGGTCAGTATAGCTTTGACTTTCGTGATTTACACACTTGTTCGGTGGATGCCTGCCCTCAACTATTCTCTACTCTAACCTGCTAGGCCCTGCGGTGCCAGCAATAGTGGCTGCGGCACGTTATGTTGAGCTTCGCCACGTTACGTTAGGTTAAGTTAGTTTGGTTACGTTTCGATATGTTTGACGCTTCTGCTGTACCCTGCGAATCCATAGATTTCTGCGCTCTGCTCTCCTCTAGTATGTGCTACTTGGCCCTGAGGTGGACAGCACTCTCCCCTAATATGTTGTGCATTGCTCTGGCGAGGACAGCATCCATGGTCTCGAAATGCTATCCCTTGTCAGGTTACGTTTGGTTATGTAACGATTGTTTACGTTAACAAAGGATAGCTCCAACTTTCGTGTTATACACTGATATTCGGTGCATTCCTGCGTTCCGCTGCTCTCTATTATGTTCTGCTTCACTCTGGGTGGCCAGCAATGTTGGTCGTGGCACGTTTGTTTGATTCATGCCACGTTTGGTTATGTTAGGTTTGGTTAAGCTTGGAAAGGATAGCTTTGACTTTTGTGGTATGAAATGCTATTCGGAGGAACTATGCGCTCTACCTTGCAGTAGCATATTCTGCTTGGCTCTGCAGAGGCCAGCAATAGTGGTCTCGCCATGTTATGTTGGGTTGTGTTGCGTTTGGTTATGTTACGATTTGTTAAGTTAGGAAGGTACGGGTTTAACTTTCGTGCTATGCACCGCTTTTCGTTGGAATTATGCGCTCTACTGTGCTGTAATATGAACTGTATTGCTCTGGGTAGGTCAGCAATAACGGTCGAGGCAAGCTAGATTGAGTTATGTTGCGTCCTGTTACGTTATATTAGGATAAGTTCAGCTAGGATAGCTTTAGCATTTGTGATATACACTGCTATTCGGTGGGTTTCGGCGGTCTGCTGTGATCTAATATTTTCTGCCTTGCTCTGTGGTGGCCAGAAATGGTAGCCGCGGCGCACTAGGCTTGGATATTTTATGTTTGGTTAGGTCGGTTTATGTCAAGCTAGGTTAGGATGTCTTTGACTTATGTGTTGGTCTCTGCTATTCGGTGGATTTCTGTGCTCTACTCTCCTCTAATATGTTCTGCTCGGCGATGGGGTAGGCAGCAATATAGGTCTCGGCACGTTAAGAAGGGTTAGGTTTCGTTTGGTGAGCATTGGTTGGTTTGGGTGACGTAATGATAGCTTTGACTTTTCTGCTATACACTGCGATTCTATGGATTCCTGTGCTCCTCCCTCCACTAATACGATCTGCAAGACTCTGTGGGGATCATCAATACTGGTCGCGGCTCGTTAGGTTTCGTTATGTTTGGTTTGGATAGGATACGTTTGGTTAGGTTTGGTCACATTATCCCTTAATTTTGAGCCACACATTTATGTCTGGAAGGTTTCTACGCTCTACATTGCTCTACCATACTCTGCTCGACTCTGGGGTGGTCAGTAATGTAGGTCTCGGCACGTTAGGTTAAGTTAGATTGCGCTTAATCATATTACGTTTGAACTGGTTAGGCTAAGATAGCTGTGAATTTAGTGCTATGCACTGCTATTCGTCGTATTTATACGCTCTACATTGCGCTACTGCGCTCTGCTCGACTCTGCAGAGGCCGGTAACAGTGGTCTCGGCCCGTCAGTTAGATATTTGCTAAGTTCGTCTATGTTACGTTTGGTTAGGGTAGGAGAGGATAGTATCGACATTTGTGCTACATGCTGCAATTCGGTGGATTTCTGCCCTCCGCTGTGCTCTAATATGCTCTGTTTGCTTCTAAGGCGGCCAGCGACTTTGGTCTCGGCACCATATGTTGATTTATGCCAGGCTATGTTGGAATATGTTCGTTTTCGTTAGGTGCGCATAGCATCGACTTTTGTGGTTTACACCGCGATTCTGTGGATTTCTGCGACCTACTGTGCTCTTGTACGTCCTGCTTGGCGCTGCGCAGGCCAGCAGTAGTGGTCTCGCCTCGTTCGCCTTAGTTAGTCTACGTTAGGTTAGGTTAGGTTAGGTTAGGTCATGTGAGGTTAAGATATGTTTGACGTTTGTGCCATTCGCTGCTCTTGTGCGGCTTTCTGCGCTCTGCTGTTCTCCAGTATATTATTCTTGGCACGTGGGAGGCCAGCAACTGTGGTCTAGGCACGTTAGGTTGAATTATGTTGCGCTAGATCATGCTACGTTTGGTTATGCTAGGTTAGGATAACTGTTACCTTTGCGCTATACACTGCTATTCGGTATATTTCTGCTCTCTACATTGCTCTGCTATACTCTGCTCGACACGAATGTGGCCAGCAATGGTGGTAGTGGCCCGAAAGTTTGATATAGGTTACGTTCGGCCATTTCAATTTCGGTTATGGTAGGGGAGGACAGCTTTTGCTTTTGTGATATACTCTGCTATTCGGAGGATTCCTACGCTCTGCTGTTCTCTAATATGCTCTGCTTGTCCCTGAGGAGGCCAGCAATAATGGTCTCAGCAGGTTAGGTCGAGCTAGATTACGTTTTTTCGTGTCAGGCTACTTTGAGTTAGGTTAGGATAGCTTTGACGCCTGTGCTCAACACTGCAATGCTACGGACCTTTGGACTCTACGGTGCTCTTTCATATTCTGCCTGTCTCTGGGTGCGCTAGCAATAGTGGTAGCGGCACGTTAAGTTGTGTTAGACTACGTTTGGTTACTTTACGATTGGTTAGGTTAGGGGTACTGGCTATGGCCTTTGTGCTCTACACGGCTATTCGGCGTATTTCCGCGCTGTACTGTGCTCTAATATGCTCTGCTCGTTCCTGAGGAGGGCAGCAATGGTGGTCTCGATGCGATTGGTTTATTTATGCTACGTTTAGTTAGGCTCCGTAAGTTTGGGTGAGACTTCCATCACTTGGACTTTCTTGGTATACAATGCTATTAGGTGGATTTCTGCGCTCTGCTGATCTCTGGTATGTTGTACTTGGCACTGCCGAGGCCTGCAATGCCGGCCTCGTCTCGTTAGGTTTAGTCAGTCTACGTTTGGTTTTGGTTAGGTTAGGACATGTGAGGTTAGGATACCCTTGACATTTGTGCTACTCGCTGCTATCTGGTGGCTTTCTGCGCTCTATTGTGATCTAATATGCTCCGCTGCGCTCTGGGGAAGCCAGAAGTAGTGATCGCGACACGTTCGGATGTGTTAGATTACATTTGGTTAGTTTAGGTTATTTTGCGATAGATTGTGATGTCCTTGACCTTTGTGGTCAACACTGCTATTCTATGGACCTCTTGGCTCTACTGTGATCTACAGTACACTGCTCGACCCTGGCGAGTGCAGTAACAGTGGTCTCGGTGCATTCCGATGAGATAGGCTAAGTTCGGTTGTGTTACGCTTTCTTGTGGTAGGACATGATAGCTTCGACTTTTGTGCCATACACTGCTATTCGGTGGATTTCTGCGCTCCTCTGTTCTAGTATGTTCTGCTTGGCCCTGGTGTTGCCAGTAATAATGGTCTCCGCACGTTATGTTGAGGGAAACTACGTCTGACTAGGATATATTCGCCACGGTTAGGCTCGAATATCTTCGACTTTTCCGGTATGCACTGCGTTTCTATGCACTTCTGCGCCCCATTATCCTCTGGTATGCTCTGCTCAGCTCTGCAGAGGGCAGCAATAGTGGTCTCGGCACGTTAGGTTGAGTTAAATCATATTTGGTTAAGTTGGGTTATTTTGGGTTAGGTTAGTGTGGCTTTGACATATGTGCGCAATGCTGACATTCCATGGACTCCTGTGCTCTTCTATGCTCTAGGATAGTCTGTCTGTCTGTGAGGAGGCCACCAATATTTTTCGCGACAGGTTGGGTATAATTAATCTACGTTGGGTTAGGTAAGGTTAGGGACGGTTAGGTTGAGGTATCTTTGTATTTTGTGCTATACATTTCTATTTGGTGGCTTTCTGCGCCCTACTGGGCTCTACTATACTCTGCTCGACTCTGGGGAGGCCAGAAGCAGTGGTTGTGGTACGATAGGGTTTGTTGGGATACGTTTGTGAATGTTACGATTGGTTATGCTAGGAGAGGATAGCTTCGACCATTGTGCTGTACATCGCTTTTCGGAGGATCCCTACGCTCTACTGCGCTCTAATTTGCTCTGCTTGGCTTTGGAGGGGACAGCAGTATTGGTCGCGCCACGTTAGGTCGAGTTGCATTACGTTTGGCTAGGTTTGGTTAAGCAGCGTTAGCCTATAATAGCTTTGACACTTGTGCCACGCACTGCTATTCTGTGGACTTCTGCGCTCTTCTTTGTGCTATCACAATCTGCTTGTCACTTTGGACGTCAGGAATAGTGCACTCGGCGCGTTCGGTTGAGCTATGTTACGTACGGTTACGTTATGTTTGGCCACGTTTGGTTAGGATGGCCTCGACTTTTGCGCTATACACTGCTATTCCGAAGATTTCAGCGTCATACATTGCTTTGCTGTACTCTGCTTAGCTCATGTAAAGCCAGCAACAGTGGTCGTGGCACGTCCTGTTGTTCTTCGTAACGTCCGCTTACTTTACGTTTGCTTTGGTTAGGATAGGACAGCTCTGACTTTTGTGCTATGCAGTGCTATTCTGTGAATTTCTGCGCTCTACTGCGACCTAATATACCCTGCTCTGATCTAGGAATGCCAGAAATGGTGTCCGTGGCGGGTTAGCTTCAGTTAGTCTACGTTTGGTTAGGTTAGGTTTGTTTGGGTTTGGTTAGGATGTTTTTGATTCTCGTGCCATACACTGCCATTCTATGGTCCTCTGCGCACTTCTCTCCTCTAAAATGCTCTCCTTGGTGCCAGGGAGGACGGCAATATACGTCTTTGCTCGTTACGTTTTGTTGTTCCACGTTTGGTTCGGCTAGGCTAGGTCATGTTTGGCTCGGGTATGTTTGACTTTTGTGCTTTACACTGCTACCCGGTGGAATACTGTCATCTACTGTGCTCTAGTGTGTTCTGCATTGCTCTGGCGGGGCTAGGAATTGTGGTCTGCTCTCTTTAGGTTTAGCTTGCCTAGGTTTGGTTAGGTTAAGTTACGTCAGGTTAAGTAAAGGTGTCTCCGACTTTTCTGCTATACGCCGCCATTCGGTGGATTTCTACGCTCTACTCTCCTCTAATATGCTCTGCTTGACTCTGTGGAGGTCGGCAATACTGGCCGCGATACGTTAGGTTGAGTTAGATTACGTTTGGTTAGGATAGGTTGGGTTGGGTTAGGATAAGATAGCTCTGACTTTTTTGACATACACTGCTATTCAGCGGATTTCTGCGCTCTACTGTACTCTAATATGCTCTCCGCGACTCTGGGAATGCTAGCAACAGCAGTCGGAGTTCTTTTGGCTTTGTTATGTTACGTTTGTCTGTGTTCGATTGTTTAGGTATGTAGAGGATAGCTATGACTTTGGTGCTATACGCTGCAATTCGGTGAAATCCTGCGCTCCATAGTGATCTGATGAGTTCAGCTTGGCTACGGGAAGGGCCGCAATATTGGCCTCAGCAGCCAACGCTATGTTAGGCTATGTTTGGATGGCTTCGGTTAGGTCAGGTATGGCTAGCTTATCTCTTCTCTTGTGCTCTACACTGCAACGCCGCGGATTTCCGTGACCTACCGCGCTCTAGCATACTCTACATGTCTCTGGGGTGGTCAGCAGTAGCGGTGTAGGGCGGATAGGTGGAGTTAGGTTACGTTCGGTTAGGTTACCGTTGGCTAGGTTAGGAGAGGATACCTACGACTTTTGTGCTACACACTGCTCTTCGGTGGATTCTTGGGCAACGCTGTGATCTGATATGCTCAGTTTGCCTCTGGGAATGCCGTAATAGTTGTCTCGGCGCCTTACGCTGGGTCATGCATCGTTTGAATGGTCTACGTTGCGTCAGGTTAGGTTAGCACTTCCCTGCATTTGTGCTTTACGCTGCAACGCCGAGTATATTTAAGATCTACTGCGCTCTTGCATATTCTGCTTGGCTCTGTGAAGGTCAGCAATAGTGGTGTGGAGCGGTTAGGTGGAGTCACGTTACGCCTTGCTATGCCATGTTTGGTTAGCTTAAGCCAGGGAGTTCTGACTTTTTGATATACATTGCTACTCGGTGAACCTCTGCGCACTGCTGTGATCTAATATACCCTGCTTTGCTCTGGGGACGGCAGGACTGGCCTCGTCGCACTATGTTGTGTTATGTTACTTTCGGGTAGGTTAGGTTTGTTTCCGTTAGGATAAGGTACCTTTGACTATTGTGCTGCGCACTGAAATGCGGTGGATTTGTACACCCTACCGTGCCCTAGTGTGTTCTGCTTTGCTCTGGGGAGCAAGCAATAGTGGACTCGGTTTGCTACGATTAGTTACTATACGCGTGTTTGGGAGAGGTTGGGTCTGATAAGATTAGGGTTCCTTTGACATTTGCGCTATTCGCTGCTATTTGGTGACAGCCTACGCTCTACTGTGCCCTAGTGTATTCTGCTAGGCTCTGGGAATTCCAGTAACAGCGGTCCCGAATCCGATCGGTTAAGTTACGTTTCGTTTGGTTTTGTTACGTTTGGGTAGGTTATGATAGGATGACGCCGACTTTTGTGATATACACTGCCCTCAGCTAGATATCTGCGCTCTATATAGCTCTAAAATATTCTGCTAGGCTCCGCGGTGGCCATGAATAGTGGTCGATGAACGCCATGCTAAGTTATGTTGCGTTTGGTTACGTTACTCTTTCTTTGGCTCGGAGAGGAGAGCTTTGACTTTTGCGATATACAATGCTATTCGGCGCATTTGTCCGCTATGCTGTGATCTGATATTTTCAGCTTGGCTCTGGGAAGGACGGTGACAGTGGTCTCTTCACTTCATGTTTAGTTACGCTACGTTTGGTTTGGTAAGGTTCGGTCAGGATAGGTTAGGGTATCCCTGACTCTGTGCTTTATACTGCATCGCCGCGGATTTCTGTAAACCACTGTGCTCTAGTTTATTCTGCTTGGCTCTGTGGACGTCAGCGGTAGTGGTAGCGGCACGTTAGGTTGCGTTATGTTACGTTCGGTTAGGTTAGGTTAGGTTAGGCTTGGTCAGGTTGTCCTTGACGTTTGTGCTACACACTGCTCTTCGGAGAATTTCTACGCTCTACATTACTCTACCGTACTCTGCTCGACACAGGGGTGGCCAGTAGTTGTAGCCCCGGCACGTTAGGTTGAGTCAGGCTACGTTCTGATAGGTTGTTCGCTTGGGTTATGCCTGGATAGATTTGGCTTTTGTGTTGTACACTGTTATTCGGTGAATTTCCCCGCTCTAGTGTGCTCCACTATACTCTGCCCGACTCTGGGAAGGCCAGCAGTAGTGTTCGGGGCACTTTAGGTACAGTCAGTGTACGTTTGATTAGATTGGGTTAGGGTAGATTAGGTCACGATATTTCATTCTTTTATGGTGTACACTGCAATTTGTTAGCTTTCTGCTCTCTACTGTGCTCTAGTACATTCTGCCTCGCCCTGGGGAGGTACGCAAAGGTGGGCTCGGCACGTTAAGTTGAGATGCATTACGAATGGTTATGCTACGTTTGGTTATGTTAGGACAGTGTAGCTCTGACTTTTGTCTTACACATCGCCATTCTGTGGGTTTCTGCGCTACACACTGGTATAATAAGCCCTGCGTGGCTCTGTAGAGGCCAGCAATTCTCGTCCCGGCACCTTATGTTGAGTCAGGCTACGTTCGGTTAGGATAGGTTGGGACATGTTTTGTTATGATATCCTCCACTTTTGTGCTATACACTGCAATGCGGTGGATTGCTACGCTCTACTGTGGTCTGGAATATCCTGCTTGGCTCTGGCGATGCCAGCTATAGTGGTCTCGGCACATTAGGTTGGGTCAAGCCACGTTCGGTTATGTTACGTTTGGCTATGTTAGGATATGGTGAATTCGACTATTGTGCTATGCACTGCGATTATATGGACTTCTGAGCCCTACTCTCCCCAAATATGATCTCTTTGGCTCTGAAGAGGGCAGCAATAGTGGCCTCGGCACGTTAGGAATGGTTGCGTTTCGTGCGGTTACGTTAAGTTTTGTTAGGTTAGGAGAGCATAGCATTGACTTTCGCGCTATACACTGCTATTCGGTCGATACCTGAACACTGTGTGGCTTAAATAGCATCTGTTTGTCCCTGGAGTGGCCAGCAACAGCGGACGTGGCACGTTTTGTTGGGTTACGTTATGTTATCCGGGTTGGCTTTGACTTTTGTACTATACACGGCAATTCGGTCGATATTTGTGCTCTGCGTTGCTATAATCTCACACGCTTTCCTCTGGGGAGGCCAGGAATGGTGGTTGTGGCACGTTTGGTTGAGTTAGGTTACGCTTGGATATGTAAGGTACTGCTATGTTTGGTTAGGTTGGTTCTGACCTTTGTGCTGTACACTGCTATTCGTTGGCTTTCTGCGCTCTACTCTGCTCTAGTGTATTGTGCTTGACTACTGGGAGGACAACAACATTGTTCCCGGCACGTCAGCCTGAGGCACGTTGCGATCTTTTATATTATGTTTGGCTTCGTTAGGATAGGATACATTGGACTTTTGTACTGTACACCGGAATTGGGTGGATTTCTGCCCTCTACTGTGATCAAATATTCCCTGCCTTGCTCCGGGAATCCCGGAAATCGTGGTCGCTGCGCGTTTGACTTTCACGGTTTACACCGCATACTGCTGATTTCTGCGCTCTGCGGTGCTCTAGTGTGTTCTGCTTGGTCCTTTGGATGCCAGCAACTATGGTCTCGGCT
>NW_016909173.1:32084-36768 GCF_001483705.2 Eufriesea mexicana | reverse complement strand
TTCTATGGATTTTAGCGCTCTACCGTCCTCTTATATGTTCTGCACGACGCTGGGGGGGGGACAATAGTGGCCGCGGTCCGTTGTGTTTGGTTATGTTACGTGAAGTGGGGTTAGGATAGGATAGCATAGATCTTTGTGCTATACACCCGTATCCACCGATATCTATGCCCTATTGCGCTCTAAGATTTTCTGCTTGGCTCTGGGGAGGCCAGAAATTGTGGTCTCGGCGCGTTAGGTCTTGTTATGCTACGCTTGCGTATGACAAGTTTGGTTATGTTGGGACAGAATAGCTCAAACTTTTGTGCCACTCAACGCTATTCGGTTGATTTCTGCGCACTACTGCGATCTCATGTGCTCTGCTTGGCTCCGAGGTGGCCAGTAATTGTCGTCTCGGGACGTTAGGTTGAGTTAGGTTACGTTTGGATAGGTTAGGTTATGTCAACCTCGGTCAGGTTATGTGTGACTTTCGTGCAGTACACTACTATTCTGAGAACTTCTGCACTACACCCTGCAGTACTATATTCTGCTTGTCACTTGGGAAGCCAGCAACTGCCGCGGCACGTTATGTTGTGCTAGACTACGTTTGATTAGGTTAAGTTAGGCTACGTTTGGTGCAGGTGGCTTCGACTCTCGTTCAATACACAATTATCCGGCAGTTCCCCGTCATCTACTGTGCACTTCTGTATTCTGTTTGGTTCTGGGGAGTCCAGCAGCAGTGGTCGCGCCACTCCCTGTTGAGCTACGCTACGTTAGGTTAGGTTAGGTCGAGTTATGTTAGGATATCTTCGACTTTTGTGCTATTAACTGCAATGCAGGGGGTTTCTGCGAACCGGTGCGATTTAGTGCACCTTACTTGTCCCTGTGGAGGTCAGCAATAGCTGTCCCGTCATGTTAGGTTGTGTTAGGCTACGTTTGGCTATGCTACCCTTGGCTAGGTTAGGGGAGGCTACTTTGACTTTTGTGCTTCACACTGCTATTCCCTGGGGGTCCTGTGATCTACTATGCTCTGCTGCACGCTGCTTGGCTCTGGGGAGGTCAGGAGCAGTGTTCGCGGCACGTCACTTAGAGTTATCCTACGTTCGGTTACGTTACGTTGGGTCAGGTTAGGCGAGGATATCTATGTCCTTTCTGCTATTCACTGATACCCGGCGGATTTCTGCGCTCTACTGTGTCCTAGTACATTCTGCTTGTCTCTGCGGATGTCTTCAGTATTGGTCTCGGCAGGTTAGTTTGAGCTATGCCACGCTCGGCTATGCTACGCTTCGTGAGGTTAGAACAGGTTAGCTTTGACATTTGTACAATACACTGTTATTCCGTGGGTTCCTTTGATCTGCAGTGCTCTACTATATTCTGCTTGTCTCCGGGGATACCATCAGCAGTGTTTGCCGCACGCTCTGACGTGCTACCATACGCTTCGTTTGGTTAGGTTGGGTCAGGTTATGTTAGGATATATTCGACTTTTGTGTTATGCGCTGCAGTACGGAGAATTCCTGCGAACTGCTGTGCTCCAGTATACCCTTCTTGTCTCCGTGGAGGCCAGTAACAGTTGTGTCGGGCCGCTATTTTGAGTTACGCTGCGTTTGCCTACGTTGCGTTATTTTGGGTTAGGTCTGTGTAGATATGACCTTCGTGGTACACACTGATATTCGGTGGATTTCTACGCTCTACCGTGCTCTACTATCTTCTGCTGGGACGTGGGGAGACCAGCAACAGTGATCGCGGCGCGTTATGTTGAATTATGCTACGTTTGGTTATGTTAATTTTGGTTAGTTAAAAGTGGGATAGCCTTGACTTTTGTGCTATGCACCTCAACTCGGTGGATTTCTGCGGTCTATATCGCTCTAATATGCTCTGCCTGACTCTGGCAAGGCAATACTTGCCTTGGCACGTTACTTTGAGCTGCGTAACGCTTTTTTATGTTACGGTTTACCCGGTTAGGATGGCATTTAACTTTTCTGCTTTACAATGCTATTCGGTGCATTCGTGCGCTCAACTGGGCTCTAGTATGTTCTGCTCTGCTCTGCAGAGTACAGCAATAGTGGTGTTGTCTCGTTAGGTTGAGTTAGGTACGTTTGTTTTTGTTTCGCTTTGTTAGGTTAGGAGAGCATAACGGTGACTGTTGCGCTATGCACTGCTGCTCGGCGGATTTCTCCGCTCTCCATTGCTGTCCTGTGATCGGATCTGGATAGGCCAGCAATAGCGGTATTGGCACATTACGTTGTGCTTGGTTACGTCTGGTAGTGCCATGGTGGTTTAAGTTCCGCTACGGTGCCTGTGACTTTTGTGCTACAAACTGTTTCAGGTAGGTTTCTGCGCTCTACGGTGCCCTAGTATACTCTGCTTCGACAAGTTGAAGCCAGAAATAGTGGCCGCGGCATGTTAGGTTGTGTTAGGTTACGTATAGTTAGGTTATGTTAGCATGGGTAAGGCTCGGATAGCTTTGATTTTTCTACCAAACACTGCGTTTCTATGCATATCTGCGCCCTACTCCCCTCTAGTATGTTCTGCGGGGCCCTGGGGAGGCCAGCAATAGTGGTCGTAGCACGTTAGGTTGAGTTAGATTACGTTCGCATGTGTTAGGTTTGGCAAGGTTAGGATGGGAAAGCTTTGACTTTTGTGCTATACACAGATATTCGATGGATTTCTGTACCCTACTGCGCTCTAATATGCTCTGCTTGGCTTTGGGGAGGACGAAAGTAGTGGTCTCGGCACGTTACTTTGAGTTATGTTACTTTCGGTTGTCAGGATTGTTTAGGTTAGGATAGGATAACTTTAACTATTGTGCTAAACACCAATATTCGATGGAGTTCTGTGCTCTAATGTGCTCCAGTACGTTCTGCTTGTCTCTGGCAGGTCAGCAATAGTGTTCGTGTCATGTTCGTTTGAGTTACATTTTGTTTACTTTGGTTAGATTAGGATAAGCTTGGTTAGAATGGCTATGCCTTTTGTGCCATACACAGCTGTACGGTGGATTCCTCCGCTCTATTGTTCTCTAATATGTTATGCTTCGCTCAGGGGAGGCGAGCAATGGTCCTCGCAGCACGTTCGGTTGTGTTATGTTACGTTGGGCTTGGTTAGGGTAGGTAAGGCTTGGTTAGGGTGGCTTCGACGTTTGCGCCATACACTGCTATTCGGAGAATTTCTACGATCTACTGTGCTTTGACGTGTTATGCTTTGCTCCGGCGAGGCCAGCCATGGAGCTCTCAGAGAGTTTGGTTTAATTATTTTACGTTAGGATAGGTTGTGTCAGGTTTGGTTAGGTTAGCTTATACTTTTGTCCTATACATTGCTGTTTGGTGGCTTTCTGCGCACTGATGTGCTCTACCATACTCTCTTTGACTCTGTCATGGCCAGCAACGGTAGTTCTGGCACGACAGGTTGTGATAGTCAACGTTCGGTAAGGCTACGTTAGCATTGGTGATGTCCTGATATATTTGGGTCTCGAGGTATACACTGCTATTCGGTGGATTTCCACGCTCTGACGTGCTCTGCTATAATCTGCTCCACTCTGGAACGGCCAGCAATAGTGGTTGGGGCACGTTGGTTTCAGTCATTTTACGTTTGGATTAGTTTGGTTAGGTTATGTTAGTTTAGGATATCTCCGACTCTTGTGCTGTATAGTGCAATTTGGTGGCGTTCTGCGTCCTTCTGTGCTCTAATGTATTCTGCTTATTCCTGGGACGACAGCAATATTTGTCCCGGCACGTTCGGTTCAGTTAGGCTACGTTAGGTTATGTTATGTTTGAAAGGGTCTGCTTTTGGTAGCTTTGGCTTATGTGGTATACACTGTCGTTCCGTGGATTTCTGCGTTCGACTGTGCTCTAGTATATTCTGCTTGACTCCGCGGAGGTCAGCAATAGTTCTCTAGGCACGTTATGTTGTGTCAGGTTACATTCGCTTAGTTTGGGTTAGGCTATGTTTTTTTCTTAAAATACCTTTAACTTTTGCGCTGTACACAGCTACCCGGTGGATCTCTGCGCTCTACTATGCTGCAGTATGTCCTGCTTCGCTCTGGGGTTGGCAGCAAAGACGTCTCGGCAGGTTGGGCTGCGTTATTCCATTTTTGATTATGTTCTGCTTGTTTGGTTTAGGTTTGTGTAGCTTTGACTCTTCTGATGTGCACAGCGACTCCATGGATTTCTGCGTCCTACTCTCCTGTAACGTATTCGACTTGACCCTGCGGAGGACAGCAATTGCGGTTGCGGAATGTTCGGTTGCGTTAGGTTACGTTTGGTTATGTTACGTTTGGATAGGTTAGGAGAGGATAACTTTGACTTTAGAGCACTTGAGTGGTGTTTGGTCGATTTCTGCGTCCTACTGTGCACTAATATTTTCATCTTGGCTCTGGGAAGGCCAGCAACAGTGGTCTAGGCACGTTTGGTTGAGTTATGTTGCGTTTTGTTATGCTAAGTTTGGCTAGGTTAGGAGAGGATGGCTTCGACTTTAGTGCTATAGTCCGCTGTTGGGTGGATTTCTGCGCCCTACATTGCTCTAGTGTTTTCAGCTTGGCTCTAGGAAGGCCAGCAATAGTGGAATCAACACGCTACGCTGAGTCAGGTTACGTTCAGTAAGGTAGGGTCAGGCTACGTTTGGTTAGGATAGCATTAACTTTTGTGCTGTACACCTCTAGTTGACTGATTTCCGCTCTCATCTGCGCTCTGGTATATCCTTCTTGGCTGTGGGG
>NW_016909173.1:9823-31680 GCF_001483705.2 Eufriesea mexicana | reverse complement strand
TTATGTTTGGGTAGCTTTGACCTTTATGATATACACTGCGATTGTACGGTTTTCTGCGTTCTACTCTCCACTAAAGTGCTCTGCTTGGATGTGGGGATGCCAGCATTTGTGATCGCGGCACGCTAGTTTGTGTTATGTTTTGTTTGGTTATGTTACGTTTGGTTCGGTTTGGAGAGGATAGCTTTAACTTTAACGCTATAGTCTGCTATTAGGTGGACTTCTCCGCACAAGAGTGCCCAACTGTTTTCGGCTTTGCTCTGGGAAGGCCAGCAATAGTGGTCTCGGCACGTTATATTGTGTCAGGTTGGGTTCGGTTACGTGGGTATTGGAAAAGTTTGGTTACGGTAGCCTTAACTTTTGTGATGTGCACTGCAGTTCGGTTGATATCTGCGCCCTACTGTCCTTTAGTATGACCTGCTTGGAACATGGGTGGGCATCAACAGCGTTCTCGGCACGTTGGGTTGGGATTGGCTACGTTTGGCTTTGTTCTGTTCGTTCGGCTTAGGATTGTGCAGATGTGACTGATCAGATACATACTGCGATCCAATGGGTTTCTGCGTTCTACTCTCCACTAGTGTATTCTGCTTGGCTCTGGGGGGGGGCAGCAATAATGGTCGATGCAGGTTACGTTCAGTTAGGCTACGTTTGATTAGGGGATGTTAGGCTACATTTGGTAAGGGTGGATTCGACTTCCGTGCTATACACCAATATCCTGCAGCTCCCTGACATCTGCTGTGAACTTCTGTATTCTGTTTGACTCTAGGGAGTCCGGCAGCAGTGGTCGCTGCACGCTCTGTTGAGTTACGCTACGTTCGGTATTGTTAGGTTGGGACAGGTTATGTTGGGATATCTTCGACTTTTGTGCTATTCACTGCAAGGCGGTGGATATATGTGCACTACTGTGCTCTAGTACACTCATGTCGTCCCTGTGGAGGTCAGCAGTAATTGTCTAGCCATGTTAGGTTGAGTTAGGTTGAGTGAGGTTGCGTTTGGATATGTTACGTTTGGATATGTTAGGACAGGCTACCTTGAATATTCTGCTATACACTGCTATTCCGTGGTTTCTGTGATCTACTGTGCTCTACTATATTCTGCAGGGTTCTGGGGTTGGCCAGGAGCAGTGGGCGCGTCACGCAATTTTGAGATATGCTACCATCGTTTAGGATAGGTTAGGCCTGGTTTGGCTCGGGTATCTACTGCCATTGTGCTATTCACTGCAGTGCGGTGGGTTTCTACGCTCTACTGTGCTCTAGCACATTCTGCTTGTCTCTCTGGAGGCCAGCAATAATGGTCTCGTCACGTTATGTTTTGTTGCACTACGTTTGGATAGGATAGGTTAGGGAACGTTTGGTCAGCATATGTTTGACTTTCATGCTATAAACTGCATTGCGCTGGATTTATATGCTCCGTTGTGCTCTAGTGTTCACTGCTTGGCCCTGCGGAGGCCAGCAATAGTGGTCTAGGCACGTTAGGTTGAGTTAGGTTACTTTTGGTTTGGTTAGGTTAGGCTAAGTTCGGTCAGGTTATGTTAGCTTGAGATATGTCTGGATACATATGACTTTTGCATTATACACCGCGGTTCAATGGACTTCGTCGCCCTACTGTCCTCTAGCAAGTTCTGCTCGAATCTTGGAGGCCAGCTATAGTGGTCGCGGCACGTTATTTTGGGTTATATTGCATTCGGTTGTGGCACTATTTGTTCGGGTAGGAAAGTATGGCTTTAACTTTTGTTGTGTTCTCTGATATTCGGTGGATTCCTGCTCTCTACATTGCACCAATACACTCTGCTCGGCACCGGCGAGACCAGCAATAGGGGTCTCGGCACACTAGGTTGAGTTAGGTTATGCTTGTATTGACTAGGTTTGGCAAGGTTTGATTGGGGTAGCTTTGACTTTTGTGCTATACACTGCCATTCGGTCCATATCTGCGCTCTGCATTGCTCTCATGGCATTTGATGTCTCTGGTAAGGCCAGCAATAGCGGTCGTGGCGTGTATGTTTTAGTTAGGCTGCGCTTGGATAGGTTAGGTTAGGTTAAGTTTGGTCAGGATGGCTTTGACTTTTGTGCTATGCACTGCTAGTCGGCGGATTTCTGTGCTCTACTGTGCCCCAGTATACTGCGCTTGGCTATTTGCAGGCCAGCAGTATTGTTGTCGGCACGTCCGACTAAGATATGTTGCGTTTGGCTGTGTTACATCTAGTTTGGTTAGGATAGCGTAGAATAAACTTTTGTGCTGTACCCTTCTATTCGTTGGATTTCTGCGATCCATATTGCAATACCGTTCTCTGCTCCACCCTCGGGAGGCCGGTCATACTGGACGCAGCCCGTTAGTCTTTGTCAGGCTAGGTTTGGTTGGTTCAGTTTACGCTGTGTTATGTTTGGATAGTTTGGAATATTGTGCTACACACTGATACTCTATGGAATTCTGTGCCCTTCAGTGCGCTATCACACTCTGCTTGTCTCCTGGGTTACCAGGAGTCGTGGTCGCGTTACGTCGGGGTGGGTTATGTTACTTTTTGTTAGGTAAGGTTTGGTTAGGTTAGGCCATGAGAGCTTTGACTTTTGTGCTGTAGACGGCTGATCGCTGGATTTCTGCGCTCTACTGTGGTCTAATATGCTCTGCTTTGCTCTGGAGAGGCCAGAAACTGATGCCGCGGCACGTTATGTGCAGTTAGGTTACGCTTCTTTAGGTTGGATTTGTTTGGGTTAGGATAAGGTATCTTTGACTTTTGTGCTGTACACAGAAATTCGGTTGGTTTTTGCCCTGTGCTGTGCTATAGTAGGTTCTGCTTGGCTGTGGGGAGGCCAGTAATAGTGGTACGCTTCGCTCGATTATGTTATGTTGGCCATGGTTTTGTTCGGATAACTTCTACTTTTCTGCTATACACTGCGATTCTGTGGATTTGTGCGCTCTACTCTCCTCTATTATGATCTGCTTCGCTCTTTGGTGGCCAGCTACACTTGTCGCGGTACGCTAGGTTCAGTTACATTACGTTCGGTCGGTTTGTGTTGTTTCGGGTTTGGTTAGGATGGCTAAGACATTTGTGCTCAACTCAGCTATGCTATGGTCTTCTGGTCTCTACTTTGCTCTATCATACTCTGATTGTCTCTGGGGACGCCAGCAATTGCGGCCGCGACACGATAGGTTCTGTTATGCTAAGATCGGCTGGGACAGGGTAGGCTTAGTTTGGTCAAGTTGTCTTTGACATTTGTGCAACATCCTTATCTTCGTTGCATTTCTACGCTCTACATTTCCCTATGATATTCTGCACGAATCTGGGGTGTCCAGTAACAGTAGTTTCCGCATATTAGGTTGAGATACGCTACGGTTGGTTATGTTACGTTCGGTTAATCTAGGAGGTGATGGCTATGACTTTTGCGCTATACACTGATATTCGGCGGACTCCTGCAGCCGTCAGTGCTCTAATTCGCTGTGCCTGTATCTGGGGGGGAGAGCAATAGTGGAGTCGGCACATTACGTTGAGTTAGTCTACATTTGGTTAGGTCAGGTTATGTCAGGTTAGGTTAGTATATCTCTGACTTTTGTCCTATACACTGCGAATTGCTGGCCTTCCGAGCTCTGCTTTGCTCTGGTATATTCTGCTTGTCTCTGGGGAGGCCAGAAATATTGTTCTCGGCAAGTTGGGTTGAGGTATGCTACGCTCGATTATGTTGTGTTTGACTAGGTGAGGATAGGCTACTTTGACTTTTGTGCTGTACACTGCTATTCGTTGGATTTCTGCATTCTACTGAGCTCGTATATGTTCCGCTTTGCTCTGGGAGTCCTGGAATATTTGTTTCGGCGCGTTATGTTGAGTTACAGTACGTTTGGACAGTTCAGGATTGGCGAGGTTAGCTTAGGGCATCTTCCACTTTTTTGCTTTGCACTGCATTGCGGTGGATTTCTGCACTCTACTGTACTGAAGCATATTCTGCTACGATCCAGAGAGGCCAGCAGTGGTGACCTGAGCGCGTTAGGTTGAGTTCGGCAGCGTTTGCTTATGACACGTTAGTTACGTTACGAAAGAGTAGCTTAGACTTTTATGCCATACACTGATATTCAGTGGATTTCTGCCATCTACTGCGCTCAATTATTTTCTGCTTGGCTCCGTGGTGGCAAGGAATAGTGGTCTCGTCACGCTATTTTATGTTACACTACGTTCCTATTGGTTAGGTTAGATCAGCTTAGGTCATGATGTGTTTGACTTATGTGCTATACACTACTATGCCGAGGGTCTATGCGCTCTACTGTGCTCTAATACTTTCTGCTTGGCACCAGCGTGGAAAGGAATAGCGGTCTCGGCACGTTATGTTGAGTTACTCTCCGTTTGGGTAGTTTAGGTTGGGATATGTCATGTCAGGTTATGTTTGACTTTTGTGCTCTACACTGCAGTGCGGCTGATTTATGTGCTCTGCTAAGCTCTAGTATATTCTGCGTGGCCCTGGAGAGGCCAGCAGTACTGGTCTCGGCAGGTTAGGGTGAGTTGTGCTACTTTTGGTTGTGTTACATTTGGTGATGGTAGGATAGGGTAGTTTAGTCTTTTGTGCTATACACTGCAATTGGGCGATTTCTGCGCTCTACGAAGTTCTAACATTTTCTGCTTGGCTCCGGCGAGGCCAGCAATATTGCTCTCCGCACCTTAGGTTGGTGGCTACGTTTGCTTATGAAATGTATGGTTATTCTAGGAGAGAGTAGCTTAGACTTTTGTGCCATACGCTGCCATTCTGTGGACTTCTCTGGTCTAATGTTCTCTAGAATGTTCTGTCCGTCTATGGGATGGCCAGTAGTTGTGCTCTCGGCACGCTAGGTTGTGTTAGGTTACGCTCCGTTAGGTTAGGTTATGAAGGATTTGTCAGAGCTTTTTGACCTTTGTGCTGAACACTGCTATTCGGGGGGTTCATGCGAACTGCTGTGCTACAACACGGCCTGCTTTGCACTACATAGGTCAGCAATAGTCGTCTAGGCTCGTTAGGCTGTGTCATGTTACGTCTGCTTAAGTTACGTTTGGTGTGGTTAGGATAGGGTGGCCTAGCCTTTTGTGCTATACACCGCACTTCGGTGCATTTTTATGCCCTTGAAGGTTCTACTACGCTCTGCTCGACCGCCTGGATGCCAGCAATAGTGGCCGCGACATGTTAGGCTGTGATAGGATACGTCCCGTTTGGTTTGGTTACGTTGTCTTAGGCGAGGATAGCTTTGACTTTCTTGCTGTAAACTGTTATTAGGTGGAATTTTCAGCTCTATCGTGATCCACTATGCTCTCCTCGAATCTGAGGTGCCCAGAAATGGTGGTCGGGGTACGTTATGTTGAGTTCTGCTACGATTGGCGCTGTTACTATTTGTTAGGCTATGAAACGAGGGCTTTAACTCTTGAGCTGTACACCGCCATTCGGTGTATTTCTGCGATCTACGGTGCACTAATAAATTCTGCTTTGCTCTGGGGATCTCAGAAACAGTGGTCTAGGCACGTTAGTTTGTGCCAGGTTACGGCTAGTTATGTCATATTTGATTATGTTATGCAACGGTAGCTTTGACTTTTGTGCTATGCACTGCTTTTCGGAGTACTTCGGCGCTCTACTGTAATCTTATGTTCTCTGCTTTGCTCTGCGGAGGCCAGAAATTGTGTCTGCGGCGCGTTAGTTTGAGTTACGTTACGATTGGTTATTTTACGTTTCGTTAAGTTAGGGATGGATATCTATGTCTCTTGTGCTATTCACTAATATTGGGTAGATCTCTGCGCTCCTCGTTGCCCTGCTAAGCGCTACTCGACTCTGGGAGGCTAGCAATGTCGTTTGTGGCACCACAGGTTGTGTTTTGTTACCATTTGTTATGCCACGATCGAATATGTTTGGAGGTGATAGCTTCGTCTTTTGTGCTACACATTGCTATTCGGAGCATTTCAGCGCTCTATAATGCTCTAGTTTGTTCAGCTTGGCATTGGGAAGCCCAGTAATAGCGGTCTCGGCAAGTTATGTTGTTATGTTACACTCGGTTGGGTTATGGAAGTTTGGGTTATGCCTGGATAACTTCGACTTTCGTGTTATACACTGCTATTCGGTGGATATCTGCAATCTGCTGCAATCTGTTCGACCCTGGGGATGCCAGCAATAGTGGTCGCGGTGCAATAAGGTGAGTAGTTTCGTTTTCTATGTTATGCTTGGATAGGTTACGAGAGGATTGCATTGACCTTTGTGCTCTACACCGCTATTCGCTGGATTCCTACATTCCACATTGCTCTAATGTACTCTTTTCGACTCTGGGGAGGCCAGCAATAGTGGTCCCGGCAGTTAGTTTGAGTTAGGCTACGTTCGGTTAGGGTACATTAGTCAAGGAGAGGTTTGGGTAACATAGCCTTTCGTTGTATAAACTGCTGTTCGGTGTACTTATGCGAGATATATTGCCCTAATATGTTCTGCATGGCACTGGGGAGGACAGTAATAGTTGTCTCGGTGGGTTATGCTGAGTAAAGGCACGTTTGGTTATGTTACGTTTGGATAGGTTAGAATAGGACAGCTTAGACTTATGTGCCATACACTGCTCTTCGGTGGATTCGTGCACTCTACATTGTTGCAATGTAATCTGCCCGACTGTCGTGAGTGCGGCAATAGTGGCAGCAGCATGTTGTGTCCAGATAGAATACGTATGGTTAAGATAGGTTTCGCTGCGTTTGGTTAGGATTTCTTCGACATATGTGCTACACGCTGCCATCATATGGGCTCCTGCTCTCTACTGTGTGCTACCACACTCTGCTTGTGTCTTGGGACGCCAGGAATAGTGGTCGCCGCAAGTTCGGCTGAGCTGCGTTTCGGTCGGTTAGGCTAGGTTTGGCTATATTTGGATGGGACAGCTTTGACCTTTGTACTGTACACTGCTGTTCGGTGTCTTTCTCCGCTCTGCTACCTCTAGTATATTTTGCTTGGCTCTGGGGAGGCCAGCATTAGTGGCCTCGGCAAGCATGTATAGGTTATGCTGCGTTTGGTTATGTTAGGGCAGGATATCTACGACTTTTGTGCAATACATTGCTGTTTGGTGGCTTTGTGTGCTCTAATGTGCACTAATATATTATGCTCGACCATGTGGAAGCCAGCAGTACTGGTCATGGCACGATAGGTTGCGTTGGGCTTCTTTTGGTAAGGGTACGGTTGGTCAGGATAGGGTAGGATAGCGCTGACTATGCGCTATACGCCGAAATTCGGTGGATTTCTACGCTCTAGATTGCATTACTGTGCCCTGCTCGGATCAGGGGAGCCCAGCAATAGTTGTCTCTGCTCGTTAGTTTGAATTAGGATACCTTTGGTTGGGTTTTGTTGGTTTGGGTTAGATACGTATAGCTCTGACTTTCGCCGTATACACTGCTATTCGGAGGATTTCCCTGCCCTACTGTGCTCTACCATTATCTGCCCGACTCTGGGTAGTCCAGCAATAATGGTCGTGGCTCGATATGTTGGGGTCAGCTACGTTTGGTCATGCTACGTTTGCATATGTTAGGATAGGGAGGCATTGACTTTTGTGCTAGACACTACGTTGCGGTGGATTTCTGCGCTCTACATTACACTGGTATACTCTGCTCGTCCATAGGAGGCCGGCAATAGTGGTTACGGACAGTTATATCGAGTTAGGCAATGTTTGGTTAGGTTATGTTGGTTAGGGTTGTGCTAGGATTGCTTTGACTTGCGTGGTATACACTGATGTTCTGTGGATTTACGCGTTGTACTGTTTTCTAGTATGATCCGCCTTGCCTTGTCGCTGCCAGCAATAGTGGTTCCTGCTCCTAAAGTTGAGATATATTGCGTATGGTTACGTTACGTTTGGTTATGTTAGAATAGGATAATTTTGACTTTTGTCCTATACACCGCCATTCAGTGGATTCCTGCGCTCTATATAGTTCCAATATGCCCTGCTTGTCTGTGGGTATGCAAGCAATACTAGTCTTGGAACATTATATTCAGTTCGGCTTCGTTCGGATAGGTTAGGTTATTATATCTACCGCTTTCGTGCTATAGTCTGCAAAGCGGTGGATTATTGCAATCTGCTGTGTTCTAGTATATTCCGCTTGGCTCTGGGGAGGCAAGCATTATTGGCATCGGCAGGTTAGGTTGAGTTATGCTACGTTAGGTTATGTTACGTATGGTTATGTCAGGATAGGGTAGCTTAGACTATTGTGCTGTGCACTGAGATTCTATGGATTTCTCCGCTCCGCTCGCCTTTCATGTGCTCTACTTGGCTATGTGGATGGTAGCAATAGTGGCCTCGGCACGTTAGGTTGAGTTAGGCTATGATTGGTGGCGTTACGATTGGTCCGGTTAGGAAAGGATAGCTTTGGTGTTTGCGCTGTACACTGATATTCGTTCGATATCTGCGCTCTCCATTGTTCTACGCTTCTGCTTGTCATTGGCGCACCCTGCAGCAGTGGTCGTGGCACGTTTGTTTGTATTCGATTGCGCTTTGTTTGGTTAGGGTACGCTAAGCTTGGTTAGGATGGCTTTGACGTTCGCGCTGTACACTGCTGTTCGGCGGGTTTCTGCGATCTACTGTGCTCCACGACGGCCTGCTTTGCACTGAGGATGTCAGCAATAGTGGTCTCGGCACGTTAGGTTGAGGTAGGTGATGTTTGGTAAGGTTAGGTAAGATTCGGTTTGGTTTGGCTAGGACGGCTTTGACTTTTTGGCTTTGCACTGCTATACTGAGAATTTCAGCTCTCAACTATGCTCTAATATGTTCTGCATGTCTCTGGGCAGGTCAGGAATACAGGTCTCGGCACGTTAGGTTGAGCTACGTTACGTTTGTTTATATTACGTTTGGACATGTTAGAAGAGGGTTGATTAGACTTTTGGGCTTTAGAGTGCTATTCCTCGTATTTCTACGCTCTACATTGATTTACTGTGCTCTGCTCGAATCTGCGAAGGCCAATAACAGTGGTCTCGGCCCGTTAGTTAGATATTTGCTTCGTTCGGATATGCTACGTTTGCTCGCGATAGGTTAGGGTAGCTTTGACTTTCGTGTTATACAGTGTTATTCTGTGAGCATGTGCGCTGTACTGTGCTCTACCGAATTCTGCATGGCCCCTGGGCGTCCTGCAATAGTCGTCGCGTCTCGTTATGTTGAGTTATGCTTCGTTCGGTAAGGTTATGTTTGCGTGTGTTAGGGTTGGATGGCATCGACTTTTACCCTATACACTGCGACTCTATGGATTTGTGCTCTCTACAAACGTCTAGTATGTTCTGCTCGGCTTTGGGGCGGCAAGCAATAGTGATCGCGTCACGTTAGTTTGAGTTACGTTACGTCTGGTTACGCTACGTTTGGCTAGGTTCGGAGGGGCTGTCTGTGGCTTCTGCACTATGCACTGCTATTTGGCGGATTTCTCCACTCTACTGTGCCGTAATCTGTTCAGGTTGGCACTGGGAGGGCCGCCAATGCTGGTATAGGCGTTACGTCGTTTTAGGCCACGTTTGGTGATTCCCGGTTGTGTCAGGTTGGGTATAGATATCTTTGACTTCTGTCCTATGTAATACTATTTGTTGGCCTTCTGCTCTGTATTTTGCTCTAGCATGTTCAGCTTGAATCTGGGGAGGCCTGCATGTGTTGTCTCGGCACGTTAGGTTAAGTTATTTTATGTTTGTTTATGTTATTGTTGGTTTTGGTTAGGAGAGGATAGCTTTGACATTAGAGCTATAGTCTGCTATTAGGTGGTCTTTGGCTCCCTACAGCGCCATCGTATTTTCAGCTTGCCTCTGGGGAGGCCTGAAATAGTGTTCTCGGCACGTTATGTGGAGTCCAGTTACGTCCGGTTAAGTTGGGTCCGGCATAGTTTGGACACGACAGTTTTATCTCCTGTGATGTACACTGCTATTGGGTGGATCTCTGCGCTCTACTGTGCTGTAGTGTGTCCTGCTTGGCTCTGGGGAGGGCAGCAATAGCGGTGTCGGCACGTTAGTTTGGGTTAGACTACGAATGGTCATTCCCTGTTGGCTTGGGTTAGGCTTGGGTAGCTTCGACTTTACTGATATACATAGCGATTACATGGATCTCTTCCTTCTACTCATCACTGACGTGTTCCGGTTTTCTCTGGGGAGGGCAGAAGTAGTGGTCGCGGCACGTTAGGTTGAGTTGGGTTGCGTTCGGTTATGTTACGGTTGGCTATGTTAGGAGAGATTGGCTGTGACTTTAATGCTACATTCTGAAGTTTGGTGGATTTGTGCACCCTACAGTGCTTTAATATCTTCAGCTCTGCTGTGGGACGGCCAGCAATTTTGTTCTCGGCACATTACGTTTTGTCAGGTTATGATCAGTTAGGTTGGTCAAGGCTAAGCTTGGCCGCGATAGCTTTAACTTTTGTGCTATGCACTGCTATTCGGTGGGTATCTGCTCTTCACTGTGCTCTAGTATACCCTGCTAGGCTGTGGAGATGGCAGCAACATCCGTCTCGGCACGTCTTGTTCAGTTATCCTATGTTTGGTAATGCTCTGTTTGTTTGGGTTAGGTTTGGGTAGCTTAGACTTTTCTGATGTTCACTGCGATTCTATGGATTTCTGCATTCTACTCTCCGCTAACTTTTTCTGTTTGGCTAAGGGATGGCCAGCAGTGGTGGTCGCGGCACGTTTGGTTGTGATAGGTTACGCTTTGTTATGCTTCGATTGGTTATGTTAGGTGAGTATAGCTTCGTCCTTAGTGCTATAGTCTGCTATTAGGTGGATTTCTGGGCGCTGCCGTCTTCTAATGCTTTCAGCTTGGCTGTGGAAAAGCCAGCAATGGTGGATGTGGCATGTCATATTGAGTCAGATATCGCACGGTGCGGTTGGGTTAGGCAGCGTTTGGTAAGGATAGCTTTAACCTTTGTGCTGTACACTGCTGCTCGATGGATTTCTGCGCTTTTTCTTTTCCGATATACACAGAGATTCTACGGATTTCTGCGATCTACTCCTCACTAGCGTGTTCCGGTTGACCCTGGGGAGGACAGCAATAGTGGTCGCGGCACATTAGGTTGCGTTAGGGTACTTTTGGTTCTGCTGCGCTTGGTTAGGTTAGTAAAGGTAAGTAATGACTCTAGTGCTATAGTCTGCTATTAGGGGATTTCTGCGCCCTACAGTTCTCTAATATTCTCAGCTTGGCTCTGGCAAGGCAGCAATAGTGGTCTCGGCCAGTTAGGGTGAGTCAGGTTACGTTCGGTTGAGTTGGGTTAGGCTACGTTTTGCAATGATAGTTTTAACCTCTGTGCTGTACTCTGCTACTCGATGGATTTCTACGACCTACTGTGCTCTAGTATGCCCTGCTTGGCTCTAGGGAGGGCCGCAATATCGGTCTCGGCACATTATGCTGAGTCATGCTATGTCTGTTTACGTTATGTTAGTTTGGGTTAGGCTTGAGGAGCTTTGTCTTTTCTGATATACAAAGCGATTATATGGATTTCTGCGTTCTACTCTCCACTAACTTGTTCCGCCTGAATCTCGGCTCGGCAACAACAGCGCTTTCGGCACGTTGGTTTGAGTTAGGTTACGTTCGTCTATGTTGCGGTCGGATAGGCTTCGAGAGGGTAGCTTGGACTTTAGTGGTATAGCGTGCAGTTAGGTGGACTTCTGCGCCCCACAGTGCTCTAACGTTTTCAGCTTGGCCCTGGCAATGCCAGCAATAGGGGTCCCGGCAGGTATCGATGCGTCAGGTTACGTTTGGTAAGGATGCGCCAGGCATTTGTTAGGGTAGCTCAACTTCTGTGCTGTACAACGATGTTCGGTGGATTTCTGCGCTCTACTGTACTCTAGTATGTCCTGCTTAAATTTGGGGAGGGCAGCAGCGGCGGTCTCAGCACGTTAGTTTCAGTTAGGCTACGTTCGTTTACGTTCTGTCGGTCAAGGTTAGGTATTGGTTACTCTGATATTTCCGATATGCACTGCAATTCTATTTATTTCTGCGTCCTACTATAAACTAATGTGTTCTGCTTGGCTGAGTGGAGGACAGCAACAGTGGCCGCGGCACGTTAGGTAGAGTGAGGTTATGTTTGGTTATGATACGTTCGGTTAGGTTAGAATGGGTAACTTTGTCTTTAGTGCTATATTCTGCTATTAGGAGGATTTCTGCTCGGCACGTTATGTCGTGTCAGGCTACGTTTGGTTAGGTTGGTTTAGGCAAAGTTTGGTCAGGATAGTTTTAATTTTCGCGCTGTATAAAGCTATTCGATGGACTTCTGCGCTCTACTGTGCTCTAGTATTTCCTGCTTGGCTGCGGGGAAGTCAGCGACAGCGGTATCGGCACGAGAGGTTTAGTTATGTTACCTTTGGCGACGTCCTGTTGGCTTCGGATAGCTTTGGGTATCTAAGTCTTTTCTGATATACACCGCGATTCTATGGAGTTCTGCTTTCTACTATCCGCTAATGTGTTCTGGTTGGCTCTGGTCTGGCCTGCAACAGTGGTCACGGTACGTTAGGTTGCGATATGTTACGATTTGCTATGTTACGATCGGTTAGGTTTGGACGGGATGGCTTTGACCTTATTGCTATAGTCTGCCATTACGTTGGTTTTTGCGCCCTACAGTGCTCTAATATCTTCAGCTTGGCTCTGGGAAGACCAGCAATGGCGGTCTCGGCAGGACATGTTGAAACATGTTACGTTCGGTTATGTTGGATTGAGATAAGTTTGATTTGCGTTGCTTCAACTTTCGTTCTCTACACTGATGTATGGTGCACTTCTGCGCTATACTGTGCTCCAATATATCCTGATTGGCTCTGGGGAGGCAAGCATTAGTGGCATCGGCAGGTTCGGTTGAGTTACGCTACGCTCGGTTATGTTACGTATGGTTGTGTTAGTATTAGGTTGAGATATGCTACGCTCGGTTATGTTACGTATGGTTGTGTTAGTATAGGGTAGCTTAGACTGTTGTGCTGCGCTCTGAGATCCTAAGAATTACTGCGCTCCGCTCGCCTTTAGTGTGCTCTACTTGACTATGGGGAGTGTAGCAATAGTGTCCTCGGCACGTTAGGATGGGTTAGGTTATGATCGGTTGCGTTACGTTTGGTCATGTTAGGATAGGGTAGCTTTGGTTTTTGCGCTGTAAACTGCTATTCGGTCGATATCTGCGCTCTACATTGCTCTACTAGAATCTCCTTGCCTCTGGGGAGGCAAGAAATAGTAGATGTGGCATATTTGTCCGAGTTAGGTTACGTTTGACTTGGTCAGGGCAGATTAAGTTTGGTTAGAATGGTTTCGACGTCTTTGCTATACACAGCTATTCGGCGGACATCATCGTCCCACTGTGCTCTAGTAAATTATGCTTGGCTATTGGGTTGCCAGCAGTGGAGCTCTCGGCTCGATAAGCTGATATAGGTTGCGTTTGGTTGTGTTAGGTATTGCTAGGTTAGGACAGGGTAGATTAGGCTCTCGTGGCATTCACTCCACTTCGGTCGATTTCAGAGTTCTACATTGCTCTGCTACACTTTACTTGGCTCTCTCGAGGCCAGCAATTCTTGTCGTGGCACCACAGGCTATGTTTTGTTAATTTAGGAGAGGTTAGGTTAGGTTAGGTATGACTTTTGCGCTGTACACTGATATTCGGTCGATATCAGAGCTCTGCATTGCTCTATTATCTTCTGCTTGTATCTGGGCTGGCCAGAAGTAGTGGGCGTGGCACGTTTGTTTGTCTTCGGTTGCGCTTTGCTTGGTTAGGTTACGCTAAGTTAGGTTAGGATGGCTTTGACATTCGCGCTGTACTCTGCTCCTCGGTGGATTTCTGCGCTCTACTGTGCTCCACTGTAATCTGTTCGATTCTGGGGATGCCAGCAATAGTGGTCGCGGTGTGATAATGTGAGCAGTTTCGTTTGCTATGTTACGCTTGGATAGGTTAGGTGCGGATAGCTTTGACCTTTGTGGTATACACCGCTATTCGGTGGATTCCTACGATCCACATTGCTTTACTATACTCTGCTCGACTTTCGGAACACCAGCAACAGTGTTCGCTGCACGTTAGTTTGGGTCAGTTTACGCTTGTTTGGGTTAGGTTGGGATGAGTCTGGATAGTGTAGTTTTAACTTTCGTGCCTTACACAATTCTTCGGTGGATTCCTGCACTCTACTGTGCCCCAATCTAACCTGGTAGTCCCTGGGGAGACAGCGATAGTGGTCGCGGCAAGTTATGTTGGGCTTCGCCGCGTTTGGTTAGGTTCAGTTAGTTTGGTTTGGTTCTGACATCCTTGACACATCTGCTGTACCCTGTGATTCTATAGATCTCTGCGCTCTCCTCTCCTCTAATTTGTGATACTTGGCCCTGGGGAGGACAGCAGTGGTTGTGGCGGCACGTTAGGCTCGGTTTAGATACGTTTGGTAGCGCTACGACTGGTTAGGTTAGGATGGGATAGCTATCACTTTGGCGCCACTCCCTGATTTTTGTTGGATTTCTCCGCTCCACTACGCTCTGCGGATGCAAGCTATTGCGGCCGCTGCACGTTATTCTGTGTTATGTTACGTGTGTTTGTTTTAAGCTGGCATGGGTTAGGTTTTTGTATCTTTGACTTTTCTGCCGTACACTGTGATTCAATGGATTTCTGCGCCCTACTCTCCCCTAATATGATGTGCATGGCTCTGGGGAGGCCAGCAATAGAGGTCGCGGGAGGTTAGGTTGACTCAGATTACGTTTGTTTATGACAAGTTACGCTGGGATAGTTCGGTATAGCTTTGAATTTTGTGCTACACAATGCTGTTCAATGGTCCACAGTGCTCTACTGTGCGATATCAATCTCTGTTTGTTTCCGGGGCGCCAGGAACAGTGGTCGCGGAAAATACGTTTGTGTAATACTTTGTTCGATTTGTCTAGGTTTGGTCACGTTTGGTTGGTATATCTCTGACTTTTGTGATACGCACTGCTATTTTATGGACTTCTGCGCACGGCCGTGCGCTATCACACTCTGCTTGTTACCTTGGACGCCACGAATAGTGGTCGCGGCACGTTAGGTTCGGTTCTGTTACGTTTGGTTATGAAAGGCATGGCTAGGTTAGGAAGGGGTAGCTTCCACTTTTGTGATATACACAGCTATCCGGTGGATTTCTGCGTTCTTCATTGCTCTACTATGCTCTGCTCGACTCTGTGGTGGTCGGTAATGCTGTTCTCAGCACGTTTGGTTGTGTTAAGTTACATTCGGTTACGTTAGGATTGGTTATCTTAGCAGAGGCTGGCTATCAATTTTGCGCTAAACAATGCTTTCCGGTGGATTTCGGCTCTCCACATTCCTCTACTATACTCTGCTCGACACTAATGTGGCCAGCAATGATGATCGTTTCACGACAGTTTGAGACAAGTTACGTTCGGCAATTTCAGTTTCGGTTAGGGTAGGGGAGGACATCTTTTGCTTTTGTCATATACTCTGCTGTTCGGTAGATTTCTACGCTCTACTGTGCTCTAATATGCTCTGCTTGTCCCTGAGGAGGCCAGAAACAGTGGTCTGGGCACGTTAGGTCGAGTTTGATTACGTTCGTTCGGGTCAGGCTACTTTGAATTAGGTTAGGATAGCTTTGATTCTTCTGATCAACACTGCTATGCTATGGACTTCTGGACTCTACTGTGGTCTTCCATATTCTGCTTGTCTCTGGGGAGGCGAGAAATAACGGTCGCGGCGCGCTATGTACGATTAGGTTACGTTTGGTTAGGTTAGGTTTGTTTCGGTTAGGATATGATGTCTTTGCCTTTTTTGCTGTACACTGAATTACGGTGGATTTCCGCGCTCTACTGCGCTCCAGTTTATTGTGCTTGTCTCTGGGCATACCAGCAATAGTGTTCCCGGCAGGTTATGTTTAGCTAGGCGACGTTTGGCTTAGATTGGTTAGGTCAGGTTGGGTTCGTATATCTTTGACTTTCTTGCTGTACACTTCAATGCGGTGGATTACTGAGCTCTTCATTTCTCTACTCTTCTCTTTTCGACCCTTTTCGAACCACCAACAATGGTGGTCGTGGCAGATTGGTTATAGTAAGGATACGTTTGGTTACGTTGCGTTTCGTTAGGTTAGCAGAGGATAGCTTTGACTTTTGTCCTGCACAATGCTATACGGTGGATATCTGACGCTCTACATGCACTAGTACCCTCTGCTTTGCTCTGCGTCAGCAATATTGGTCTCGGCACCTTAGGCTGAGATGCGTTACGTGCAGTTAGTATAGGTATGGCTAATTTCGGAAATGGTAGCCCTGACTTTCGTGCTACAAACTGCTATTAGGCGGTCTTATGCGCTCTAGTGTGCTCTAGAATGCTCTGCTTGGCTCTGGGGAGCGCGGCGATAGTGGTCTCGGCACGGTATGCTGAGATGGGCTGCGATTGTTTAGGTTAGATTCAGCCAGGAATATTGGCTCTGGGGAGCGCGGCGATAGTGGTCTCGGCACGGTATGCTGAGATGGGCTGCGATTGTTTAGGTTAGATTCGGCAAGGTAAGGCACGGGTTCCTTTGTCTTCCCTGCTATACACTGTAATGCGTTGGATTTCTGCGCTTTGCCGTGCTCTAGTATATTTTGCTCGGCTCTGGTGGTCAGGCAATAGCGGTCTCGTCGTGTTATGTTTAGTTAGGATATGTTTGTATGTGTTACGTTTGGCTACGTCAGGTTAGGCAACTTCGGCTTTTGTGCTATACAATGCTGTTCGTTGGATTTATGCGCTCTAGTGTGCTCTAGTATGCTATGCTGGACCACACGAAGGCCATCTATAGCGGTCGCGGCGGGTTAGTTTGCGTTGGACTACATTTGATTAGGTTAGGATATGTCATGTTTCGTTGGAGTATCTATGACTTTTATTCTATACACTGCAATGCGGCGTATTTCTGCGCTCTACTGTGCTGTAGTACATTCAGCTTGGCTCTCAGATGGCCAGCGGTAGTGGTCGCGGCACCATACGTTGACCTACCCTACGTTTGGGTTGGTCAAGTTGACTTTGGTTAGTTTGCGATTCTGACGCTCTACATGCACTAGTACCCTCTGCTTTGCTCTGCGGAGGCCAGCAATGGTGGTCTCGTCACGTTAGGTTGTGTTAACCTACGTATGGTTTAGTTATGCTTGTTTTGGTTATGTTTGCATTGCTTCGGCTTTCGTGGTATACACTCCTATACGTTGGGTTTCTGCTCTCTGTCCTGCTCCAGTATGTTCCGCTTGGCACTGGGGTGGCCTGAAATAGCGGTCAAGGCACTTCAGCCTCGAGTATGTTGCGCTTGGATATATTACTTCTGGCTAGATTAGGATAGGGTAACTTTGACTATTGAGCTGTAAACAGCTATTCGGTGGATTCCTGCGCCCTACATTGCTCTAATATGTTCTGCAGGGCTATGAGGCAGCCAGGAATAGTAGACCCTGCACATTAGTTTGATTTATGTTACGCTTCGTTGGGTTATGCTAGGTCAGGATAGATTAAGATATCTTCGACTTTTGTTGTATACACTGCTATTCGGTTACTTTCTGCGCATTACATTGCTCTGCTATATACTGTCCGACTATGGTGAGGAGAGCAATAACGGCCGTGGCACCTTCGGTTGCGTTACGTTACGCTCGGTTAGGTTACGTTGCATCAAGCTCGGCCTGATTATCTTCGACTTTCGTGCCTTCCACTGCAATGCGGAGGAATTCTGGGATCTTTAGCGCTCTTGTACAATCTACTTGTCTCTGTGGAGGTCAGCAATAGTTGCCTCGTCATATTAGGTTGAGTTACGTTACATTTTGGTATGTTACGTTTGGCCAAATTAGGAGAGGCAACTTTCAGTTTCGTGATTTATACTGCTATTCAGTGGATTTCGGTGATCTGCTGTGATTTACTACATTCTGCTTCGCTCTACGGAGGCCAGGAGCAGTGGTAGCTGCAAATTATGTTGTGCAATGCTACGCTTGGTTATGTTAGGTTAGGGCAGCTTATGCTAGGATATCTGCGACTTTTGTGATATTCACTGCAATGCGGCGGATTTCTGCGCTACACCATGCTCTAGCATATTATACTTGGCACTGGCGGGCCAGCAGTAGTGGTCTCGGCACGTTAGTTTGTGCTTAGGTGCGTTTGTCCTTATTACGTGTGGTTAGGTTAAGATAGGCTACTTTCTCTTTTGTGATATACACCGCTATTCGCAGGATTTCTGCGCTCTAATGTGCTCTCATATGCCCTGCTTGGCGTTAGATAGTCCAGCAGTATCGCAATCGTCAGGTTATATTTCGTTACACTTCGTTTGTGTAGGTCTGATTAGGTCATGTTTGGTCTGGATATGTATGACTTTTGCGATATACACTGCAGTGCGTTGACTTTCTGCGCTCCGCTGCGCCCTGATATGATCTGCTTGGCTCTGGGGTGGCCAGGATTGTCGTCTCGTCATGTTAGATTAAGCTATGCTACGTTTCGTTAGGGTTGGTTAGGGAAGCTTGGTTAGTATTTCTTTGACTTACGTGCTTTAAACTGCTATTCGTCGGATCCATGCGCTCCACATTGCTCAACTATAATCTGCTCGACTATGGAGCGGCGAGCAATAGCGTACGCGGCACGTTAGTTTGTGTTAGGTTACATTTGGTTAAGACATGTTATGTTATGCATGGCATGATAGCACTGTCTTTCGCGCTATATGCAGTTAGTCGGTGTTCTTCTGTGATCTACTGTGCCCTACTACATTCTGCTTTGATCCGGGGTGGCCAGGAGCAGTGGCCGTGGCTCTTCATGTTGAGGTATGCTACGTTCGAATATGTTAAGGTTAGATATATTAGGACTAAACTGCTATTCGTCGGATCCATGCGCTCCACATTGCTCAACTATAATCTGCTCGACTATGGAGAGGCGAGCAATAGCGTACGCGGCACGTTAGTTTGTGTTAGGTTACATTTGGTTATGACATGTTATGTTATGCATGGCATGATAGCACTGTCTTTCGCGCTATATGCAGTTAGTCGGTGTACTTCTGTGATCTACTGTGCCCTACTACATTCTGCTTTGCTCCGGGGAGGCCAGGAGCAGTGGTCGCGGCTCTTCATGTTGAGGTAGACTACGTTCGAATATGTTAAGGTTAGATATATTAGGAGAGGGTAGCTTTGAATTTTGTGCTATACACTGCTATTCGGCGGACCTCTGCGCTTTACTGTCTTCTAATATCCCCTGCTTGGCTCTGGGGAGGCCCGCGAACGTTACCTCGGCAAGTTAGGTTGAGTTATGTTACGCTTGGTTAGGTTATGTTATGTCAGGCTCGGTCAGGTTATCTACGACTTTCGTGCTTTTCACTGAAATGTGGCGGATTTCTGAGCTATACGGTGTTCTGGGACATTCTTCTCGTCTCTGTGGAGGCGAGAAATGGTGGTCCCTTCAAGTTAGGCTGTTATGTTACGTTAGGACGTGCCACGTTTGGCTGGGTTAGGATATGCAACACTGACAATTGTGGTTTACACTGCTCTTCGATGTACCTCTGTGATCTACTCTGCTCTACCACACTCTGCTTTCCTCCAGTGAGGCGAGGAGCAGTGGTCGCGGCACGTCATGTTGGGTCATGCCTCGTTTTGTTGGGTTAGATTAGGTCAGGTTATGTCAGGATATCTACGGCTATTATGCTATTCACTGCAATGCGGTGGTTTTCTGCGCTCTGTTGTGCTCTTGCATTTTCTGCTTGGCTCTGTAGAGGCCAGCAATAGTTGTCTCGGCACGTTAGATTGAGCTGTGACACGTTTGGTCGTATTACGTTATGGTGAGGTTAAGATAGGGTAGTTCAGACATCTGTGCTCTACACTGCTTTCCACCGATATCTGCCCTCTAGTGCTCTCTAATATTTTCTGCTTGGCTCTGGGGAGGCCAGCAATAATGGTCTCGGCGCGTTAGGCTTCGTTAGGCTACGTCTGCACGTGACAAGTTTGGCTACGTTAGGACAGAACGGATTAGACTTTCGTGCCATGCACAGCCATTCGGTGGATTTGTGCGCCCTACTGTCTCCCAATATGTTGTGTTTGACTCTGCGGAGGCCAGTAATAGTGGTACCGGCTGTTAACGTTAAGCTATGTTACGTTTCGTTAGGATAGGATACGAAGGCATGGTTAGGATTTCTTTGAATTTGTGCCGTACACTGCTATTCGGTGGATTTCTGCGCTCCACATTGCTCTGCATTAGCTTGGGCCACGTATGGTTTGGATAGATATGACTTTCGTGATATACACTGCTATACGGTGCACTCCTGACATCCAATCTGCTCTACCGTATCCTGATTGGCTCTGAGGGTGCCAGCAGCGGTGGTCGTGCCATGCTACGTTCAGATATGCTACGTTCGGTTAGGCTAGGTTAGGCAAGGTTAGGTCAGGATACCCTCGACTTTTGTAATATACACTGCTATTCGGTGGATTTCTACGCTCTACTGAGCCCTATTATATCCTGCTCGACTCTGCGGGGGCCGGCAATGGTGGTCACGGCACCATAGGATGGATCAGTGTTCGCTTGGTAATGTTACGATTGGTTAGGTTAGGCGAGGATATCTTTTACTTTCGTGCTGTGCACAGATATTCCTAGGATTTCTACGCTCTACCGTGCTCTGTATATACTGCTCGCCTCTGTTGTGGCCAGCAGTATTTGCCTCGGCACGTTGTTCTCGGTAAGAGTGCGCTTGGTTATGTTAGGATAGGGTAGCTTTGACATTCGTGCCATACACTGTCATTCTGTGGATTGCTGCCCTACACTCAGATCTACTCCAATCTGCTTAACCCTGCGGAGGCTAGAATTTGTGGTCGCGGTACGTTACGTTGTGCTTGCTAAGTCAGGTTTGGAGATGTTTGCTTGGGTTAGGCTTGGGTATCTTTGACTTTTCAGATTTACATCGCAATTCTATGGATATCTGCACTCTACTCACCGCTAATATGTTCTGCTCGGCCCTGGGGAGGCCAGCCATAGGGCGGCGGCACGTCAGGTAGAGTTTGGTTACGTTTGGCTAGTTTATGTTAGCAATGGTAAGGTTTGGATAGCATTGATTTTTCAGCTATGCACCGCGACTCTACGGATTTCTGCGACCTACTCTCCTCTAATATGCTCTGCATGGCACTTGGGAGGCCAGCAATAGAAGTCGCGGCACCCTATGTTTTGTCAGATTAAGTTTGGTTACGTAAGATTGGTTAGGTTGAGACGGGATAGCTACGACTTTTGTGCTATACACTGCTATCCGGTGGATTTCTGCACACTACTGTGCTCTAATGTGCTCTGCTTTGCTTTGTGGAGGACAACAATTGCGCCCTTGGCACGTTTCTTTGACTTAGGTTACGCTCGGTTAGGTTAGGTTTGGTTGGGATAGGTTGGGATATATTTGACTTTCGTAAAATACACTGACATTTTATGGACCTCTGCGTACAACTCTCCTCTAAGATGCCCGGCTTGGCGTTGTGGAGGCCAGCAATAGTGGGATAGGCACCTTAGGTTTGGATGGGTCACGTTTGGTTGGGACAGGTTAGGTCAGGTTAGGTTAGGTTAACTATTGCCTTTCCGCTTTACACCTGTATGCTGCGTATTCCTGCGGTCTACTCTGCTCCAGTATATTCTGCTCGGCTCCGGGGTGGTCAGCAATAGTGGTGTAGTCACGTTAGGTTTAATTATGTTACGTTTTGTTGTGTTACATTTGGTTAAGTTAGGAAAGGAGCACTATGTGTTTTGTACTATACACTCCTATTCGTATGATTTCTAAGTTCCCCATTGCTCTGTTATGCCCTGCTCGACCCTGGTGAGACCTGCGATAGAGGTCTCGGCTCGGTATGTTTAGTTGTTCCGCGTTTGGTTAGGTTAGGCTGGGTCAGGTTAGGTTAGAAAATTTTTGACTTTTGTGCTATAAACTGCTGTATGGTGGCTCTCTGCACTCTACTGAGCTCTTGTATATCCTGCTTGGCTCTGTGGTGCTCAGCAATAGTGGTCTCGGCTCGTT
>NW_016909173.1:0-2148 GCF_001483705.2 Eufriesea mexicana | reverse complement strand
CCCTCGACTTTTGTAATATACACTGCTATTCGGTGGATTTCTACGCTCTACTGAGCCCTATTATATCCTGCTCGACTCTGCGGGGGCCGGCCATGGTGGTCACGGCACCATAGGATGGATCAGTTTTCGCTTGGTAATGTTACGATTGGTTAGGTTCGGCTAGGATATCTTTTACTTTCGTGCTGTGCACAGATATTCCTAGGATTTCTACGCTCTACCGTGCTCTGTATATACTGCTCGCCTCTGTTGTGGCCAGCAGTATTTGCCTCGGCACGTTGTTCTCGGTAAGAGTGCGCTTGGTTATGTTGCGCTTGGTTATGTTAGGATAGGGTAGCTTTGACATTCGTGCTATACACTGTCATTCTGTGGATTGCTGCCCTACACTCAGCTCTACTCCAATCTGCTTGACCCTGCGGAGGCTAGAATTTGTGGTCGCGGTACGTTACGTTGTGCTTGCTAAGTCAGGTTTGGAGATGTTTACTTAGGTTAGGCTTGGGTACCTTTGACTTTTCAGATTTACATCGCAATTCTATGGATATCTGCACTCTACTCACCGCTAATATGTTCTGCTCGGCCCTGGGGAGCCCAGCCATAGGGCGGCGGCACGTCAGGTAGAGTTTGGTTACGTTTGGTAATGCTACGATTGCTTAGGTTACGACAGGGTGCCATTGCCTTTTCTGCTACATGCTGCTTTTCGGTGTACATCTACAATCTACTGTGCTCTAATATGCTCCGGTTGGTTCCGGGGAGGCCAGAAATAGTGGCCGCGGCATGTCAGGTTGAGTTTGGTTACGTTTGGCTAGTTTATGTTAACAATGGTAAGGTTTGGATAGCATTGATTTTTCAGCTATGCACCGCGACTCTACGGACTTCTGCGACCTACTCTCCTCTAATATGTTCTGCATGGCACTTGGGAGGCCAGCAATAGAAGTCGCGGCACCCTAGGTTTTGTCAGATTAAGTTTGGTTACGTAAGATTGGTTAGGTTGAGACGGGATAGCTATGACTTTTGTGCTATACACTGCTATCCGGTGGATTTCTGCACTCTACTGCGCTCTAATGTGCTCTGCTTTGCTTTGTGGAGGACAACAATTGCGCCCTTGGCACGTTTCTTTGACTTAGGTTACGCTCGATTAGGTTAGGTTTGGTTGGGATAGGTTGGGATATCTTTGACTTTCGTAAACTACCCTGTCTGACATTTTATGGACCTCTGCGTACAACTCTCCTCTAAGATGCCCGGCTTGGCGTTGTGGAGGCCAGCAATAGTGGGATAGGCACCTTAGGTTTGGATGGGTCACGTTTGGTTGGGACAGGTTAGGTCAGGTTAGGTTGGGTTAACTATTGCCTTTCCGCTTTACACCTGTATGCTGCGTATTCCTGCGGTCTACTCTGCTCCAGTATATTCTGCTCGGCTCCGGGGTGGTCAGCAATAGTGGTGTAGTCACGTTAGGTTTAATTATGTTACGTTTTGTTGTGTTACATTTGGTTAAGTTAGGAAAGGAGCACTATGTGTTTTGTACTATACACTCCTATTCGTATGATTTCTAAGTTCCCCATTGCTCTGTTATGCCCTGCTCGACCCTGGTGAGACCTGCGATAGAGGTCTCGGCTCGGTATGTTTAGTTGTTCCGCGTTTGGTTAGGTTAGGCTGGGTCAGGTTAGGTTAGAAAATTTTTGACTTTTGTGCTATAAACTGCTGTATGGTGGCTCTCTGCACTCTTCTGAGCTCTTGTATATCCTGCTTGGCTCTGTGGTGCTCAGCAACAGTGGTCTCGGCTCGTTAGATTAAGTCAGGTTGCGTTTGGTTATGCTACGTTTGGTTGGGTTAGGATAGGGTAGCTTCGTCTTTTATACTATACACCGCTATACGGTGAACATCGGCGCTGTGCATTGTTTTAATACGCCCAGCATATCTCTCGGGAAGCCAGCAATATTATTCTCGGTACGTTATGTTTAGCTATGTCACGATAGACTTGGCTAGATTAGGACAGGCAATATCAAATATCTTCGACTTTTGTGCCATACACGGCAATGCGGTATATTACTGCGCTCAACTGTGCTCCAGTAAATTCTGTTTAACTCTGTTGAGCCAAGCAATAGTTCTCTCGGCACGTTTGGTTGGGCTAAGCTACGCTCTGTTATGTTACGT
>NW_016909172.1:6503-28667 GCF_001483705.2 Eufriesea mexicana | reverse complement strand
TCAGCCTAACGTGCAGTGGCCACTGCAGCTGTACTCACCAGGGCCAAGCAGAAAGTATTAGAGCACAGTAGAGCGCAGAAATACACCGAAGAGCCGTGTATAGCACGAAAGGCTGTACTATACTAACTTAACGAAACGTAACGTAACCAAGCGTAAGATATCTCAAAGCTAAGGTGCCGCGACCACTGTTACTGGCCTCCGCTGAGTCGAGCAGAACACACTAAAGGAGTTAGGATGTCTTAAATTGCGTATGGTTACGCTACCTTAGTTAAGGTTAGGATGGCATAGCATTCACTCTTGCGCTGTACACTGTTATTCGGTGTATTTCTGCGCTCTACCATACTCTAACTTGTTCTGCTTGGCTCTGTGGATGCCAGCAGTAGTGGCCTCGTCACGTTACGTTGAGGTGTGTTACGTTCGGTTACGTTACGTTTGGCAATGTTAGGACAGGATAGCCTTGACTTTCGTGTTATAGACTGCTATCCGGTTGATTTCTGCGCCCAAATGTGCTCTGGAATATACTGCTGGCCTTCGGGAGGCCAGCAATGGTGGTTTCGTCACGTTTAATTGATTTATGCTACTATCGCCTATGTTACTTTTGGTAAGATAAGGATAGGAAAGCTATGACTTTCGTGCTATACGCTGTTATTTGGTGGATATCTGCTCCCTAATGTGCTCTACTATATTCTGCTTGGACCTGCGCAGGCCAGCAGTAGTGCTCTCAGCACGCTAGGCTCAGTTATGTTACGTTTGACTTGGTTAGGACAGTATGACTTTGACTTTTGTCCTATACACAGCTACTCGACGGACTTCTGCGCTCTATATTGCTCTACTACTCACTGCTTGGCTCTGCGGGCACCTGGAATGGTTGTAGTGTCACTCTTGGTTTTGTTATGTTACGCTTGGTTATGTCAGGTTCGGCCAAATTTGGTTAGGATAGTCTTTGCTTTTGGGCCATACACAGATCTCCGGCGGATTACTGCCGCTGCTGTGCTCTAGTACGTACTGTTTCTCTCTGGCGAGGCCAGCGGTGGTAGTATCGGCACGCCCGGTTCAAATACGTTATCTTTGGTTATGTTACGTGTGGCTAGATTAGGATAGGTAAGATCAGACTTTCGTGATATACACTGCTATTCGGTAGATTTCGGCGCTCCACGTTGCTCTACTATACTCTGCAAATCTCTTGGGATACCAGTAATAGCGGTCGTGGCACGATAGGTTGACATATGTTACGCTTGGCTGTGTTAACATTTGTTTGGTTATGGCAGGATAGCTTTGACTTATGTGCTGTACACTGCTATTCGGTGGTCTTCTGCGCTCTACTCTGCTCGTAAACCGCGTTACGTTTAGTCAGGCTACGTTTAGTTCGGTTGTGTTAGTCTGTGTTAGGTACTGATTGCTTTAGCTTACGTGGTATGCATTGTTTTCCGGTGAATATCTTCGCTCTACATGGCTCTACTCATCTCTTCTCTACTCTGAGGAGGCCAGCAATAGTGGCCGTGGCGCGATAGCTTCTGTGATGCAACGTTTGGCGATGTTACCATTGGTTAGGTTAGGAGACGATAGCTGTGACTTTTGTGCTATACACCAATGAATGGTGCATTTCTACGCACTACATTGCTCTACAACACTCTGTTCGACACTGCGGAGGCCAGTAATGGTGGTCTCGGTACGTTAGCTTGAGTTATGCTATGCTTGGTTAGACTATGTTAGCTTCTGGTAGGCTTGGATATCTTTGCCTTTCGTGGCATAAATTGTTCTTCGATGGATCTCTGGGCTCCGCTGTGCTCTAGTATTTTCTGCTTGCCACTGGGGAGCCCAGTAACAGTGGTCTCGATACCCCAGGTTGAGATATATAACGTTTGGTTATGCAACGTTTGGTTAGGTTAGATGGGTCTGCTTTAACTCATACGCCCTTCTTCGCTATTCGGTGGATTTGTGCGCTCTATATTGCTCTAATATGCTCTGCTTGGCTCTAGGGATGCCAACAATAGCATTCTCGGCACGATAGGCTGAGTTATGTAGCGTTAGTTTATGTTACGTTTGGCTATGTTAGGATAGGATAGGTTAAACTTTTGTGCTATGTACTGATCTTCGGCTGATTTCTGCGCTCTACAATGGTCTACTGTATTCTGCGCGAACCTTCGGAGATCAGCAAAAGTGGCGGCGGCACGTTAGGTTGTGTCAGAATGCGTTTGGTGCCGTTAGGCTACGTTGCGTTATTTTGCGATCTCTTTGACCTTCCTGTTATAAGCTGCTATTAGGTGCAGTACTGCGCTCTACTGTGCTCTACTATACCCTGCACCAGTTTGGGGGGGGCCAGAAATAGTGGCCGCGGCACGTCATTCTGTGTTATGTTACGTTTGGTTGTGTTAATATTTGATAGGTTAGGAAGGTATGGTTCTAACTTTTGTGCTGTACACTGCTATTCGGTGGGATTCTGCGCTCTACTGTGCTCTAATACGCTCTGCTTTGCTCTGGCGTGGTCAGCAATTGTGGTCCAAGCAATTTAGGTCCAGCCAGGTTGCGTTCGGCTATGCTCTATTTGGCCATGTTAGGGAAGGATAGCTAGACATTTGCGTTATACACTGCTATTCGTGTATTCCTGCGCTCCACTCTGATCTAGTCTTCTCTGGCTTGTGACGAGGAGGCCAGAAATAGTGCCCGCGGCGCGTCAGGTAGTGTTAGGTTATGATTGGCTAGGTTAGGTTAGGATAGGGTAGCTTTGACTTTTGTGCTATACACAGCTATGCGGTGGATTTCTGTGCACTTCGTTGCTCTACTATACCCCACTCGACTCTATGGGGGGAGGGGCAGCAAGGGCAGTCGTTGCACGATAGGTTGTGTCTGGTTACGTTTGGTTATGTTTGGTTTTGTTAGGCTTGGGTAGGATGGCTTTGGCTTTTGTGCTATACACTGCTATTCTGCGAATTTCTGCGCTGTACTCAGCTCTATTATGTGCTGCTTGGCTCATGGGAGGCCAGTAATGGAGGTCTCGGCACGGTAGATCCAGTTACGCTACGTTCGGCTAGTTTAAGTTTGTCTGAGTTAGGTTTGGATAACTTCAACTTACGTGATGTGCACTCATGCTCGGTGGATTTCTGCGCTCTTCCGTGTTCTAGTATGTGCTGTTTGGCTCTAGGGGAGGCCAGCGATGGTGGCCCCAACACGTTAGTTTGGGTCAAGTTACGCATGGCTACGTAACGCATGGCTAGGCTAGGACGGATAGCTTTGGCTTTTGTGCTGTACACTGCTATTCGGCGGACATCTGCGCTCTAGTGTGCTCTAGCATGATTTGCTTGGCTCTATGGTGGCCAGCAAAGATGGTGTCGGCAGGCTAGGTAGAGTTATGTTATGTTTGGTTATATTATGCTTGTGTCGGTTGTGTCAGGACATCTTCGACCTTTGCGCTATACTCTGCAATGCGGTGGATACCTACGATGTTGTGTGCACTAATATTTTCTGCTTGGCTCCGCGGGGCCAGCAATAGCGGTCTCGGCACCTTAGGTTCAGCAATGTTACGGTTGGTAAGTTTCGGTTATGACAGGTTCGGCAAGGGCAGCTACGTCTCTCCCATTATACACTGCTGTTCGTTGGTCCCCTGTACTCTACGCTGCTCTACTAAGTCCTGCTTGGCTCTGGGTAGGCCAGAAGTAGTGGTCGTGGCACGTTAGATCGGTTTATATTACGTTTGGTTAATTTAGGTTAGGCTAAGTTTGGTAGGCATGGCTCTGACTCCCATGATATACAGTTTCTCGGTGGGCATCTGCAATCTACTGCGCTCTGCTACATTCTGCTTTGCCCTAGCGACACCAGCCACAGTGTTCGCGACTCGATAAGTTGAGTTGGGTTATGATTGGTTAGGTTACGTTACTTTGGGTTAGGTTTGGATATCTTTGACTTTTCTGCTTTACACAGCGATTCTATGGATTTCTGAGAACTACTCTCCACTAATATGGCCTGCTCAGCTCTGAGGTGGCCAGAAATAATGGTCGCGGCAGGTTAGACTTAGGCTACGTTTTGCTATGCTACGATTGGTTATGTGAGGACACGATAGCTTTCACTTTTGTGCTGTACATAGCTATACGGAAGATTCCTGCGCCCTACATCGCTTTACTATGCACTACTCGACCCTGGAGACGCCAGCAATGGTGGTCGTGGCTCGTTAGGTTGAATTAGGTTAAGTGTGGTTAGCCTGTTAGGCTAAGTTTGGTCAGACTTGCTCTGAAGTTCGTGCTATACCCCGTTACTCAGAGCATATCTGCCATCTACTGTGCACTACTATATCCCCTTGGCGCTGGTGAGGCCAACACTGTTGCTACCGGCACGTCTGGTTGAGTTAGGTTACGGTTGGTTATATTACGTTTGGCTGGGATAGGATACGGTGGCCTTGAATTTCTTGCTATAGACTGCTGTTCAGTGGATTCCTGCGCTCCACGTTGCTCCAATGTGCTCTGCTTGGCTCTGGCGAGGATTGCAACAGTGGTCTCGGCACGTTAGTTTCAGTTATGTAACGTTTGGTTACGTCGCCATTGGCTAGTTTAGGATAGTGTAGCTTTGAAATTCGTGCTATACACGGCTACTCTGTGGATTTGTGGGCTCTACTGTGATCTAATATTTTCTGCTTGGCTCTGAGGAGGCCAGCTATTGTGGTCTCGGCAAGTTACTTCGAGACAGGATACCTTCGGATAGTTTAGGTTAGCTCCGGTAAAGTTTGGATATCTTTGACCTTCGTATTATGCACTGCAATGCGGCGGATTTCCGCGCTCTACTGTTCACTATTATACCCTGCGTGGCTCTGGGGATGCCAGCAACAGTTGTCTCTCCACGCTAGGTTGATTTAGTATACGCTCTGTTTTGCTAGGTTTCGTTACGTTAGGATGGGTAGCATTGTCTTTCGTGCTGTACACTGCCATTCTGTGTTTTTCTGTGCTCTTCATTGCTCTAGTATGCTCTTCCTGGCTCTTCGGACGACAGCAATAGTGGACTCGGCACGTCAGGTCGAGATATGCTACGTTTGGATACGTTACGTTTGGTTAGGTTAGGAGGGGGTAGCTTTGACTTTTGTGCTATACACTTCTGTTCGGTGGTTATCTGCGCTCTACTGTGCTCTAATATTTTCTGCTTGGATATGTGGAGGCCAGCAATAGTGGTCTCGGCACGATAGGTTGAGTTGGGTTACGTTTCGCTAGGTTAGTTTGTGCTAATTTCGGTTAGGATTGCCATGGCTTTGGTCATATATTAAGTGCTCGGTGGATTTCTGCACTCTACTTGCTCTAATATTTTCTGTTTGGCTCTGGGAGACAAGCAATAGTGGACTCAAAACAATAGGCTGCGTTTGCTTACACTTTGTTAGGCTAGGTTTTGTTAAGTTCGGTGTAGGTAACAATGAGTTTCGTGCTTTACACTATTATTCCGTAGATTTCCGTGCTCGAATGTGATGCAGTGTATTCTGCTTGGCCCTGGGGAGCCAAGCAACGGCCGTCACAGTACGTTGGGTTGTGATTTGTTACGTTCGGTTATGTGACGTTTGTTTATGTTAGGAGAGGTTAACTTCGACTTTTGTGCTATACACAGTTATTCGAAGGATTTCTGCGCTCTACTCTGCTCTGTCATGCCCTGCATGGCTCTGGGAAGACCAGCAGTGATGGTCTCGGCACGTCAACTTCAGTTATGTTACGCTTGGTATTGTTCGGTTACGTTATGTTCGGTGAGGGTAGCTGCGACTTTCGCCCGATACACTGTTATCCGGTGGAGTTCTGAGCTCTATTGCGCTCTACTATATTCTGCTTGGCCGTGGGAAGGGCAACAACAGTGGACTCGGAACGTTGGTTTGCGTTTTGTTACGTTTGGTTATTTGACGATAGGATACGATAGAATAGGATAGCTCCGAAATTTGTACTCTATACTGCTATTCGGTGGATTTCTGGACTTTACTGTGTTCTAGTATGTTCTCCTTGTCTCTGGGAAGCCAACTATAGCGGTCTCGGCAAGTTAGGTTGAGTTCTGTTACGCCAGGTTACGTTACGCTAGTGTAGGGTAGTTTTGACTTTTGTGCCACACACTGCTATTCGGTGGATCTCTACGCTCTACGTTGTTCTCCTATACTCTGCACGAATCTGAGGAGGACAGTAGTAGTGGTCTCGGCACGTTGGGTTTTGTTAGGCAACGTTTGGTTAGGTAAAGTTTGCTTGGGTTATGTATGGATGGCTTTGACTCACATGGCACACATTGTTTCTCGGTGCACTTCTGCGCTCCGCTGTGCTGTACTATATTCCGCTTGGCCCTGGGGAGTCCAGCAGTAGTGGCCGCGGCTCGCTATGTCGAGATAGGCTTCTTTTGCTTCGGTTACATTTGTTTGGTTTAAGTGCGGGTGGCTATGGCTTTTCTGCTACTCACTGCAATCCTATGGATTACTGTTCTCTACTCTATTCTAATATTATCGGCTCGGCCCTGAGGAGGATAGCAATAGCGATCTCGCCACGTTAAGTTGAGTTATGCAATGTTTGGTTACGTCACATTTGGTTACGGTTAGGATAGGATAGCTTTGACGTTTGTGCTATGCACTTCTACTCGGCGGTGTTGTGGGATCTACTGCGCTCTGATATTTTCTGCTTGGCACTAGGACGCCCACAGTAGTGGTCTCGGCACGTTAGGTCGAGTTAAGTCACATTCGGTTTGGCCAAGTTCTGAAAGGTTCCGTTAGGATATCTTCGACTTTCGTACTGTACACCGTTATTCGGTGGATTCCTGCGATCTTCTGTGCTCTACTATATTTTGCGTGGCCATTGCGAGGCCAGAAGTATCGCCCGAGGCGCGTTTTATTGAGTGGGCTACGTTTGACTTGGTTGCATGTGATTGGGCCAGGTTCGTACGTCTTTGACTGTTCTGCTGTACACTGCGGTTCTATGGATTTCTGCGCTCTACTCTCCTCTGATATGTTCTGCGCGGCTCTGTGGAGAGCAGCAATAGTATTCGCGGCATATTAGGTAGAGCTTGGTTATGTTTGATTACGCTAAGATTGGTTAAGTTAGTATATGATAGCTGCGGCTATTGTGCTACACACTGTTATAAGGTGGATTTCGGCGCACTGCTGTGCTTAATATTCTCCGCTTGGCTCTGGTCAGGCCAGCAATATAGGTCCAGGCACACTAGGTTGTGCTATGTTACGTTTGGTTAATGTAGGTCAGGATAAATTCGATAAGGTTAGATCCGAATTTTGTGCTATAGGCTGCTTTTCTGTGGACTTCTGCGTCCTACTTTGCCCTACTATATTCTGCTTGGCCCTGGCTGTGCCAGCAACAGTGGCCTCGCACGTTGGACTGAGCTATGTTACGTAAAGCAACAGCGATCTCTATTTCTGGCGTCCCCAGGGACAAGCGGAGTGTAACAGGGGAAAGTGGAGGACAGATGTCCAAAAAATATCAGTGTTGTGCACAAAAGTCAAAGCTCTCTTAACCTAACCCAACCAAACGTAACATAACCAAACGTAACCTCACACAACCCAATGTGCCTAGACCAAAATTGCTGTCTTCCACAGAGCCAACCAGAATATACTAGAGCACACTGGAGCGCAAATCTCCGCCGCGTTGCAGTGTAATGGACATGAGTGAAAGATATCCTAACTTAACCTGTCCTAACCTAACCTAACCAAACGTTGCCTAACTCAGCTTGACCTGTCGATGTCACTAATGCTGGTCCACACAGAGACAAGCTGAACAGATTAGAGCAAAGCAGAGAGCAAAATCCGCCGGATAGAATTGCATAGCGCAAATGTCAATACTACAACCTCTAATTTAACCAATCGTAACGTAACCAAGCGTAACCTAACCGAGACTAACTTATCGCGACCACTACTGCTGGCCAGCCAAAGTACAAGCAGAACGCATCAGAGGAGTATAGAGAGTAGGAATCCACAGAACCGTAATGTATAGCAGAAAAGTCAAGGCTTTACAAACCTAACCAATATAATTGTAGCCTAACCAAACGAAGCATATAACAAAGTAACGAGCCGCGAACACTATTGGCGGACGCCGCAGGGCCATGGAAAATACGGTAGAGCACAGTCGAGCACAGAATTCCATAGAAGAACAGTGTATACCGCGGTAGTGGAAGCTGCCCTAACCTAACACAAACAAGCTTCAGCTAACCAAACATGGCCTAACTCAGCATAAAGTGACGGGACCACAACTGCTGGCCATCCCAGAGTCGGACAGAGTATGGTAGAGCAATGTAGAGAGTAGAAATCCATTGGAGAGCTGTGTGTAGCGGAAATGTCAAGGATAATCTGCCCAAGCGGTGCCTAACCTGACATAACCAAGCATAACACAACAAAACCTAACGTGACGCAACCACTATTGCTGGCGCCCCATAGTCAAGCAGCATATGGAAGAGCACAATAGGGCCCAGAAGTCCATAGGATAGATGTGTTGAGCACAAAGGTCAAAGATAACCTGGCCTGACCCGCAGGAACCTAACCCGACCAAACAGAGTCTAACTCATCCTATCGTGGCGCGACCAGTGTTGCTGGCTTCCAAAGGGCCAAGCAGAGCATAGCAGAGGGGCGTGAAGCACAGAAATCCATAGAATCGCAGTGTATAGCAAAAAAGTCGAAGCTACACGAACCTAACCATAGCTACCATAACGAAACCAAACGTAGCGTATCTCAACATAATTCGGCGAGACCACTATTACTGTCTTCCTCAGAGCAAAGCTGTATATGTCAGATCAAAATGGAGGGCCGAAAACCACCATATAGCAGTTTATAACCCAAAAGGCCAAGCTACCCTCACCCAACCCAACCAATCGTGACAAAACCAAACGTAGCGTAACTCAACCCAACGTGCAGTGACTACTACTTCTGGCCTCCCTAGGGTCGAGCAGAGAATAGTAGAGCAATGTAGAGCGCAGAAATCCACCGAAGAGCAGCATATAGCACAAAAGTCAAAGCAGTCCTCCTTTAACCTAACCAAACCTTACCTGACCAAACGTAACCTAACACAAATTTTCGTGTCACGGGCACTATTGCTGGCCACCACGGGATCGAGCGGAGTATAGCAGAGAAATGTAGAGCGCAGAAATCCACCGAATATTATTGAATAGCGAAAAAGTCAGAGTTATACTATCCTAACCTGACTACACCTAACATAACCGAATGCAATCTAACTCAACCTATCTTGCCGCGACCAGTATTGCTCACCCCGCAGAGTCAAGCAGTGCATATTGGAGCAGATTAGAGCGCAGAAGTCCATAGAATCGCAGTGTAAAGCAGAAAAGTCAAAGATATCTTATCCTATCCCAAACAAATCTAACCTAACCAAACGTAACTTATCTCTGCATATCGCGCCGCGGCCACTGTTCCTGGCACACCGGAGCATGTCAGAGCGTATTAGACTACAGTGGAGTGCCGAAAACCACCGCACGGCAGTGCAGATCGCAAAAGACAATGCTGTCATCGCACAACATAGCCGAACATAGCACAACCAAGCGTAACCTAACTCCACCTAACCCCCCAACACCACCATTGCTGTCCTCCCCTCAGCCAAGCAGAATACACTGCGGCACAGTAGATCTTAGTCATCCGCGGCGTTTCAGTGTATAGCACAATATTCGGAAATATGCTAACCTAACCTGACCTAACCTACCACAAGCAACCGTTGCATAGGTCTGCATAACGTGCCAAGACCACTATTGCTTCATTTCCCAGCGCCAGGCTGAACATATCAGATGACAGTGGAACGCCGAAATCGACCGTATAGCAGTATACAGCGCAAACGTCGAAGTCATCCTCTCCTAACCTAGCCAACCGTAACATAACCGAACGTAACCTAACCCATCCTGTGCTGCGACCGCTATTGGTGGCCTCCCCAGAGTCGAGCAAAGTATTGTGGAGCAAAGTAGAGCTCCGAAATCCACAGAACAGCCGGCTACACCACGAAAGTCAGTGCTATGCAAACCAAACCTATACTAACGTAACCTAGCCAAACGTAGCTTAAATAGACCGAACGTGCCGAGAGAACTGTTACTGACCTCCTCGGAGCCAAACAGAGCATATTGGAGCACAGTAGAGCGCAGAGGTCCACCGAATAGCAGTGTATAGCACAAAAGTCAAAGCCGTACTCCCCTACATAAACCAAACCATACCTGACAAAGCGTAACATAACTCAACCTTTCGAGCCACGACCACTATTGCTGGCATCCCCAGAATCGCGCAGGTTATAGTAGAGCATTGTAGAACGCACAAATACGCAGCATTTCAGTGTAAAGCACAAAAGACAAAGTTATCGTTACCTAAGCTGACCTAACCTAACTTAACCAAACGTAGCCTAACAAAATATGATGTGCCGATATCACTATTGCTGTCTATCGCAGAGGCAAGCTGAACATAATGGAAATTAGCCGAATGGCTGTCTATAGCACATAAGTCAAAGATCACCTAACCAGCCTTACCTATCCTGACCCAACCAAACGTTGCCAAACTCAGCATAAACTGACAAGACCACTATTGCTGTCTTTCCCAGAATCAAACTGAGAATATCAGATTGCTATCAAGCTGCCCTCTCCTTACCTAACAAACCGTAACATAACCAAACATAACTTAACTAAACACTGCGTGCAGCGACCACGATTGCTGGCCTCCCCGGTACCAAGCGGAACATACCGCAGCACAGTTGAGCGCAGAAATCCAACGAATAGCAGTCTATGCTACGAAAATTGGAGCTATGGGAACCTGACCCAAACCAACAAAACCTAACCAAACGTGGCATGATCCATCGTAACACGCCGAGACCACTATCCCTGGCACCTGAGGGCCAAGCAGAGCATATTAGCACAAGGAAGGGCACAAGAATCCAACGAAAGGCAATGTATAGCACAAAAGTCGACGCTACCGTAACCTAACACGACCCAACCGAACCCAGCCATACGTAATTCAACTGAACCGAACGTACCGCTGCCAGTATTGCTGGCCTCTACAGAGTCAAGTAGAACATATTGGAGGAGAGTAGGTCGCAGAAACCCATAGAATCGCCCTGTACAGCAAGAAAGTCGAAGCTACACACCACAAGCCAAACCAATCGTAACATACCCAAACGAAGCCTATCAAAACTTAAGGAGCCGCGATTGCAATTGCTGGCCTTCCCAGAGTCGAGCAGAGCATACTAAAACGCAGAAATCTCCCGAAAAACAGTGTATACTACGAAAGACGAGGCTATCCAAAGCTAACCCAGACAAACATAGCAGAACAGAACGTTGGCTAACAAAGCCCAACATGTCGACACCACTATTTCCGGCCTCCCCCAAGCCAAACAGAGCATATGAGAGCAGAGCAGAGCTCTGAAATCCACCCAAAAGCAGAGGGCAGCACACAAGTCCTAGCCATCCATGCCTAACTTAACCAAACGTAACATTGCCAAACATAACCTAACCCGACCTAACGTGCATAGACCACTATTGCCGACTTCCACAGAGCCTGCCAGAATATACTGGAGCACAGCAGCGAGCAGAAATCCTCCGAATTTCTGTATGATGCACGAAAGTCAAAGATATCCTAACCTAACCTGACCGAACTTGAACTAACCGAACGTAGACTTACTCAAAGTAACGCGCCCATAGCACAATTGCTGGAACTCCCAGAGACAAGCTAAGCATATTAGACCACAGTAGAGTACAGAAATCCGCTGGGTAGACGTGTATAGCGCAAAAGTCGTAACTAACCCCTCTTAACCTAAACTATTTTATCGTATCCATACGTAACATATCTCAACCTAACGAGACGCGAGCACTATTTCTGGCCTGCCTTGATATAAGTGGAGCATATCAGAAGAGTGCGGAGCACAGAAATTCATATTATCGTGGTGTACAGCAGAAATGTCCAGGCTATCCTATCCTAACCAAAACAATTGAAACCTCACCAAGCGAAGCATATATCAATATGAAAGGCCGTGAACACCACTGCTGGACGCAACAGGGCCAAGCCAAATACTGTAGAGCACAGTCGAGCGCAGAATTCCACGGAACAACAGCGTAAACCTCGAAAGTAGAAGCTATCCTATCCAAACACAAGTAAGCATTACCTAACCAAACGCAACCAAATCCGACTTCACGCGCCTAGACCACTATTGCTGGCTTCCGCAGGGAAAGCAGATTAGAGTACAGCACAGTAGAGGGCAAGAATCCACCGAATAACAGTGTGTAGCACGAAAGTCGAAGTAATCATAACCAAACTTGGCCTAACCTAGCCAAACCAAACGTAACCTACCTCAATTTAACATGCCACGACCGCTATAGCTGGCCTCCAGACAGCCGAGCGGGGTATAGTGAAGCAATATGGAAGGCAGAAATCGACCGAATAGCAGTCTATGCTAGGAAAGTCAAAGAAATTCAAACCAAACATTGCCTAACCTAACCTAACCGAACGTAACATAACTGAACAAAACGTGCCACGTCGGCTGTTACTGGTTCCGCCAGGGGCAAGCAGATGCCAACAGAGCAACGGAGTTTACAGATAACGACCAAATAGCAGTGCACAGCACAGAAGTCAAAGCTATACCCTCCTGACCTAACCAAACGTAACCCAGCACTTCCTGACGTGCCAAGGCCATTATTGCGGTCCTCCTCAGAGCCAAGCAGAACATAATACGGGAGTAGAGCGCAGAAGTCCATACAATCGTAGTGCATAGCCCAATATTCGAAACTACCCTACCCTAACATAGCCAAACGTAACATAACCGAACGTTGCTTAACTATACCTAACGCGCCGAGGCCTCTAATGCCCGCATCCCCAGAGGCCAGCAGAATATAACAGAATACAGTGGAGCGCAGTATTCCAGCGCATTGCAGTGTGTAGCACAAAGGTCGAAGATATATTGACCTAAACTGTTCTAACCTAACCAAACCGAATGTAGCCTAACTAAGAGTAACGTGCCGAGAATACTATTTCTGGACTCTCAAGAGTCAAGCAGAGAACACTGGAGCAACATAAGGAGCAGAAAGCCACCGCATAGCGGTGTATAGCATAAAAGTCGAAACAATCCGTTCCCATCCTGACCAAACGTAACATAAACGAACGTTATATATCTCAACCTAACGTGCCGCGAGCACTATTGCTGGCCTCTCCAGAGTCAAGCTGAACGTATTACAGCAGAGTAGAGAGTAAAAACGCCCCAATTAGCGGCGTATAGCGCAAAAGCCACAGCTGTCCTGTTCTAACCTAATCATTCGTAGCATTGCCGAACGTAGCATAGCAAATTCTATGGAGCCACGACCACTATTGCTGGCCTCCATAGAGACGACCAGATTATAGTAGAGCACAGTAGAGCGCAGAAAGCAACCAAATAGCAATCTATAGCACAAATGTCATAGATATCCTAACCTAACCAGGCCTAACCTAACCTGTCCAAACGTAGAATAACCAAACCTAACGCGCCGCGACCACTAACGATTTCTTCCCCAGAAACAAGCTGAATATGGAAGAGCACAGTAGAGCACACAGGTCCATAGTATGGCAGTATACATCACGAAAGTCAAAGATATCCTAACCTAGCCCAAGTGAACCTAACCAAACCAGACTTATCCTGACACACACTGTAGCTCCGCGGCCACAATTTCTGGTATTCCCAGAGCAAAGCAGTTAATACTAGATCAAAGTGGAGCGCAGAAATCCACCGAGCAGCAGTGTACAGCAAAAGAGTCGTATCTGTCCTAGCGTAACGTAACAAAACTTAATAAGACCAAACGTAACATAACTCAATGTAACATGCCTAGACCACTGTCGCTGACCTCCCCAGAGCGAAGCAGAATATGCAAGAGCACAGGAGGGCGCAACAACCCACCGCACAGAAGTGCGAATCACAAAAGTCGGACATACTCTAACTTAAACTGACATAACCTAACCCAGCCTAATGAAGTTTAACTACACCTTACGTGCCGAGACCACCATTGCTGGCATCCACAGCGCCAAGCTGGGCATACTTGTACACAGTAAATCGCAGAAATCCACCGAAGAGCAGTTCATAGCACAAAAGTGAAAGCTATCAAATACTAAGCTAACCAAACGTAACCTAACTAAACGCAGCCTAACTCAACCTAACCTGCTGTGACCGCTATTACGGGTCACCCCAGAGACGAGCAGTGTATAGTAGCGTAATGTGGAGAGTAAAAAATCCACCGAATAGCAGCGCATAGCACAAAAGTTAAAACCATCCCTGCACACCCTAACAAATCGTAACATAACACGGAATGACGTGCCGCGACCATTATTGCAGCATCCGTCTGATTTGAGCGGAGAATAGTAGTGCAGAGTGGAGCGCAGAATTCCACCCAATAGCAGCTTGTAACAGGAAAGCCAATGCTATCGTAAACTGACGCAATGTAACCGAACGCAACCGAACGTATCCTAACTCAGCCTATCGAGCCGAGAGCACTACTGCTGGCCTCCTCATAGCCAAGCAGAATATACTGGAGCACAGTAGATTGCAGAAATCCGCCGAGTAGCAGTGTATAGTACAAATGTCAAAGCCATCCTAACTGAACATAGCCTGCTCTATCCAAACCGATCGTAGCATAACTTAAACCAGAGTGCCACGCCCACCATTGCTGGCCTACACGGAGCCAAGCAGAGCGTGTAAGAGGATAGTAGTTCGCGGAAATGCACAGAATGGAAGTGCGTAGCAAAAAAGTCGAAAATACCCTATCAAAACGTGACCACACGTAGCACAAACGATTGTTGCTTAACACTTGCTAACGTGCCGAGACCAGTAATACAGGCTTCCCCAGAGCCCAGCAGACTCTACAAGAGCACAGTAGACCGCTAGAATCCACCGCATTGCAGTGTACAGCACAAAGGTGGGAGGTATCATGGACCAACGTGTCTTAACCTAACAACCGAACGTAGCCTAACTAAACGTAAGACGCCGAGACTTGAATTGATGGACACCTCGGGGCCAAGCATATCATATTAGGACAATGCAGAGCGCTGGAATCAACCGGAAGGCGGCGTACAGCACAAAAGTCGATGGTAACCCATTTTAACGCAGCCAAACGTGACATAACCTTGCGTAACATATCTCAACCTAACATGCGGCGACCACTGTTGCTGGACTATCGAGAGTCGAACAGAATATAGCAGAGCAATGTAGAGCGCAGAAGTCCATCGAATAGTAGCGTATAGTACCAAAGTCGAAGCCACCCTGATCGAAATTAGCTTAACCTAATATCGCCAAACGTAACCTAACACAACCTAGCGTACGCAGAGCACTTTAGCTGACTTCCGCAGAGCCAAACAGAACATATTGGAGTAGAGTAGAGCGCAGATGTCCTTAGAATCGTAGTCCACAGCACAATAGTCGAGGCTACACTATCCTTCGTAGCCAGAGTAACATATCCGAACGTAGCTTAACTCAACCTAACGTCGCGAGAAAACCATTGCTCGCCACCGCAGAGCCAACCGGAATGAATTGGAGCACAGTAGAAAGCAGAAAAGCACAACATTGCTGTGTGCATCGCAACGGTCGCGGTTACCTTATCATAAGCTGTCCTTACCAAACCTAACCATACGTACCGTAACTAAACATGACGTGCCGAGACCACGATTGCTGGCCTCCACAGGGCCAAGCAGAACACGCTAGAGTGAGTAGTGCGCAGAAATCCATAGAATCGCACTGTGTAGTTGAAAAGCCGGTGCCATCCACACGTAGCCCAAACCAACTAAACCTAACCGAACAAATCCCAACTTAAATTATCTTGACATGGCCCCAATTGCTGTACCACACAGGGCCAAGCAGAATATAGTAGAGCACAGTAGAGCTCAGAAATCCACCGATAAACAGTGTATACCACGAAAGACAAACCTATTCAAGCCTAACCCAAACAAACGTAACCTAACCGAGAGTAACCTGACACAACCTAGCGTGTCGAGACCAGTATTTCTGTCCTCAGAGTCGAGCTGAGTATAGCACGGCAATGTAGGGCGCAGAAATCCACCGAATAACAGCGTATAGCACAAACGTCAACCTTATCACATCGTAACCTATCAAAGCTTAATGTAACCAAACGTAACCTAGCCTATCCTAAAGTGCATATACCACCATTTCTGACCTCCCCGGAGCAAATCAGAACATATCAGAGAACAGCCGAGAGCAGAAAAGAAACCAATAGCAGTGTATGGCAATAAAGTCGACGCTCTCCTCTCCAAACATACAAATTGTAACATCACCAAACGTAAATCGATCATCCTAACCACACGCGACTGCCATTTCTGGCATTCCCAGATTCGTTAAGAGTATAGTGGAGCGCTGCATAGCGAAGTATTCCTCCGAAGAACAGTTTATAGCACCAAAGTCAAAAATATCCAAGCCTATCTCAAAATAGCATTACCTAACCAAACGTAGCCTAACTCAACCTAACGTGCCGCGACCACGAATGCCGGCCTCCACTGATCCATACAGAACAGATATGCGGACAGTGGGACGCAGAAATCCATTGAATCGCGGTGTATGTCAGAAAAGTCTAAGATCACCTATCTTAACCCAAAGAAACAGAACCTAACCAAACATGGACTAAATCGACATAACGTGCGGCGACCACTATGTCTGGACTCTCCAGGGCCAAGCAGAGTATACTCGAGCAGATAAGAGCGTAGAGATCCACCGATTATGTGTGCATAACACGAAAGTCATATCTGTCCACACCTAACATAGCGTAGCCTAACGAATCCAGATGTAGCGTAACTCACTCTAACGGGCCGAGACCCCTACTGCTGGCATCCCCAGAACCGTGCAGAGTATACCAGAGCAACATGGAGCGCAGAAAACCACCGAAGAGCAGTGTACGGCACAAAAGGCGAAGGTACCATATCCTAACATGTCCAAACATTATATAACCAAGCGCAACCTAACATAACCGTACGTGCCGAGATCACTATTTCTGGTCTACCCAGGGCCAAACTGCATACACTAGAGCACAATAGAGCGCAGAAATCGGCCGCATTGCGTCTTATAGCACAAGAACCAAAGATATCCTAACACAACCTGTGCTCACCTATACCTAACCGAACATAGCATAACTAAACGTAACGTGCCGAGAATACTGTAGCTGGCCTCGCGAGAGCGAAGCATAGCGTACTAGAGCAATGTTGGGTGTAAAAATCCACAGAAGAGCAGTGTAAAGCACAAGAGTCAAGGCTAACCTATCCTAACCTAACCAGACGTGACATTACCGAACGTAACCTAACACAACATAACGAGCCGGGGCCGACATTGCTGACCATCCCTGTGCCAAGCTGATCATACTAGATCACAGTAGATCGCTGGATTCCAACGAAAAGCCGTGTACAGCACAAAAGTCAAACCTGTCCAAGCCTAACCAGACCAAACATAACATAACCAAACGTAAGCCAGCTAAATGTATCGTGCCTGGACCACTATTGCTGACCTCCCCAGAGCAACGCAGATTCTACTAGCGCACAGAAGAGCGCAAACGTTTGCCGCACTACCGTGTAATGCATCGAAGCCTGAGATATCCTAACCTAACCTGACCTAACTTAACGTAACCAAACGTGGCCTAATCCAACACAACATGCCGGTGACGATATTGTACGCCTTCCCAGAGCCAAGCAGAGTATACTAGTGCTCCATTGGAAGCTGAAGCCCCCAGCATTGCCGTGTAATGCACAAACCCCAAAGATATCGTAACATAACCTGGCCAAACCTAACCTAACCAAACGTTGCCTTGCTCAACGTAACATGCCGATACTGCTATTGCTCCCTTTCCCAGAGTCAAGCTAAACATATTAGAGCACATCGGAACGCAGGAATGAAACGAATAGCAGTGTATAGCGCAACAATCATATATATCCTCTACCAACCTAACCAACCGTGAAATAGCAAGGCGTATCCTAACTCAACCTAACGTGACGCGACCATTATTGCTGGCCTCATGAGAACCAAGCAGAACATATTAGAGGGCAGTAGATTGCTGACGTCCATAGAAGAGCAGCGTATAGCAGAAAAGTCAAAGCTATCCAAAACTAACACAAACAAGCGTGACGTAACCAAACGAAGCATAACAAAACATAACGTGCAGCGACCATTGTTTCTGTGCTGTCCAGGGCCAAGCAGAACGTATTTGAGCATAGTAGAGAGCAGAAATCCAACGATTAGCAGTGTATAGCACAAAAGTCAAAGTTATCCTGTCCTCACTTAGCGAAACGTAACATAGCGGAACGTAATGTATCTCAGCCTAACGTGCCGAGAGCACTATTACTCATCACCCCAGAATCAAGCAGAGCATAGTAGAGCATGGTAGGGCCGGGAAGTCATCAAATAGCAATGTATACCATAAAAGTCAATGATATACTAACCCAAGCAGACCCCGCCTAACATAACCAAACCGAGAATATCTAAACATAACGAGCCGAAACCTCTATTTCTGGCTGCCGAAAAGCCAAGCAGAACATAATAGAGCACAGCAGAGCGCAGGAATTAACCGAATTGCAGTGCCCAGCACAAGAGTCTAAGCAATAATAACCAACACCAAGCTAACCTAACATATCCAAACGTAACCTAGCCGAACCTGTCGTGTCACGAGCGCCATTGCTCGCCTCAACAGAGTGGAGTAGAGCATGTTACAGGGGAGCAGGGCGAAGAAATGCATAGAATAGCTGCGCACAACACAAAAGCCGAAGCTACCCAATCCTAACATTACCAAACTTAGCATAGCACAACGTAGCCTAAATCAATATGACGTCCAAGTTTAGCTTTGCTGGCCTTCTCAGAGCCAAGCAGTGCACATTAGAACAATGTAGAGGGCAGAAATCCTCGAATAGCTGTTAGTAGCGTAAAAGAAAAAGCTATCCTGTCATAACCGAACCAAACTTTACATAATCAGACGCTATATATCACAATCTACAAGGCGCCGAACGCAATTGCTGGCCTCCCCAGAGCCAAGCTTGGCATACCAGCGCAGAGTGGAGCGTAGAAATCCACCGAACAACAGTTAATACCACGAAAAGCAAAGATTACCAGACCTAACCTAAACGAACATAGCCTAAACAATCGTCGTCTATCTCAACCTAACATGCCGAGACCACTACTACGGGCCTCCCCAGAGTCCAACAGAGCACAGTACATCAATGTAGGGCGTAAAAGTCCACTGAATAGCGGCGTATAGCACAGAAGTCAGAGCTACCGCATCCTAACCTAACCAGTCGTGACATTACTAAACGTAGCATAACACGACCTGCCGATCCACGACCGCTATTGCTGGCCTCCGCAGAGCCGAGCAGAAAACGGTAGTGCACAGTAGAGCGCAGAATTCCACCGAATAGCAGAGTATTAAACAAAAGTTTGAGCTATTTCATCCTAACCCAACCAACAGTGACATAGCCGAACCTAACCTAATAGTGCGTACCTGCTGCGACCGCTATTGCTGCCCTCCCGGAGCCGAGCAGAACATATTAGGGGAGACTAGAGCGCAGAAATTTATAGAGCTGCAGTGTATAGCAGAAAATTCATGGCTACCGAACCAAACCCAGGCAAACGTAACATAACCAAACGTAGCACAATGCAACGTGCGGCGACCAAAATTGCTGGCCTCGCCAGGGCCAAGCAAAATGTAGTAGAGCACAGTAGAGCGCAGCAATGCACCTAATAGCGGCGTGTGCGAGAGAAGTCAAAGCTATCCCAATCTAACTTAGGATAGGGTGGCCAGCAGTAGTGGCCGCGGAACGATAGGCTTTGTTAGGTTACATTTGGCTATGCTGCGACAGATTAGGTTTGGGTAAAGTTGCTTTGTCTTTACGATATGCACTAATATTCGGTGGAATTCTGCGCTCTTCTGTGCTCTAGTGTGTTCTGCTTGTCTCTGTGCATTGCAGCAATAGTGGCCCCAGCACGTTAGGATGCCTTAAGTTGCGTATGGTTACGTTAAGTTAGTTAAGGTCAGGATGGGGAAGCTTTCACTCTTGTGCTATACACTGATATTCGGTGTATTTCTGTGATCTACTGTGCTCTGATATGCTCTGTGTTGCTCTGTGTGTGCCACAAATGGTGGCCGAGGCACGTTGGTTTGTTTCGTTACGTTCGGTTAGGTTAAATTAGTTCGGGTTGGGTTTGGATATCTTTGACTTTTCTGTTATTCACTGAGATTTTATGGACGTCTACTCTCCACCAACCTATAGGATGTTCTGCGCGTCTATGTTGAGGCCAGCGAAAGTGTTCTCGGCACATTAGGTTTAGTTAGGTTATGTTCGGTTATGGTACTTTTGGCTATGTTAAGACAGGGTATCATCGAGCTTTGTTCTATACACTGCCATCCGGGGGATTTCTGCGCTCTGCCATGCTCTAACTTGTTCTGCTTCGCTCTGTGGAGTCCAGCAATAGTGGTCTCGGCACGTGACGTTAATGTATGTTACTCTTGGTTACGCTACGTTTAGCAATGTTAGGACAGTATAGCCTTGACTTTCGGGTTATGCACTGCTATTCGGTTCATTTCTGCGCACAACTGTGCTCTAGCATATACTGCTTGGCCCTGGGGAGGCCATCAATGCTTGTCTCGGCACATTAAGTTGATTTATGTTACTCTTGCTCATGCTACGTTTGGTCAGATTGGGATAGGACAGCCTTGACTTTCGTGCCATACGCTTTTGTTTGGTAGATATCTCCTCCCTAATGTGCTCTAGTGTATTCTGTTTGTCCCTGAGAAAAACAGCAATATTGGTCCCTGCACGTTATATTGAGCTACGTTACGTTTGGCTGTGTTACGTTTTGCTAGGCTATGACAGCTTAGCTCTGACTTTTGTGCTACGCAGTGCTATTCGGCGGATACCAGCGAGCTACTGTGATTTATTATGTCCGGCTTTTCTATGCGGAGGATAGCAATTATTGTCTCGACACGTTAGGTTCAGTTAAGTCACGTTCGGCTTTGTTACGCATGGTTCGGTTAGGATAGGGTAGCCGTGACTTTTGTACTTTACGCAGCTACTCTATAGATTTCTGCGCTCTACGATGCTCTACTACCCTCTGCTTAGCTTTGAGGACGCCAGCAATCAATGTCGTGTCACGCATGGTTGTGTTATACTAAGTTGGGTTATGTTGGGGTTGGCTAAGCTTGGTTAGGATGGCCTTGGCCTTTCCGCTATAGATAGTTCTCCAGTGTATTTCAGCAACCAACTGTGCACTAGTGTGATCTGTTTGGCTCTTGGGAGGCCAGCAATAGTGGTCTCGGCAAGTTAGGTGGAGATATCTTACGTTTGGTTGGGCTAAGTTACGTTGGGTTATGCTATGATTGCAGTGTCTTTTGTGCTGCACATTACTATTCTATGGTTTTGAGCTCTACGGTGCTCCTTCATATTCTGCATGTCTCTGGGTGCGCCAGAAATAGAGGCCGCGGCACGTTATATTGAACCATGTTACGTTCGATTCGGTTAGGTTGGGATATGTTTGGTAAGGGTATCTTTGACTTTTGTGCTATACGCTACTTTTCAGTCGATTTCTGCGCTGTACATTGCTCTAGCGTACTCTGCTCGGCTCTGTGGAGGCCAGCGAGATTGGACTCTCCACGTTAGGTTGAGTCAGGTTACGTTTGGCTAGGTTGGGTTAGCTTGTGTTAGGTTAGGATATCCTCCACTTCTGAGCCGTACTCTGCTATTCTATGGACTTCTGCACACTTCTCTCCTCTAACATGCTCTGGCTGTAGCGGGGGATGCCTGAGGTTGTGGTACCGGCACGTTAGGGTCAGTTAGGTTACGTTTGTGCGCGTGAGGTTCGCATAGATACGACTCTTGTGCTATACACTACTAACCTACGGATTTCTGGGATGTACTGCACTCTATCGTATTCGGCATGCCTCTGGGGACGCCGGCAATAGTGGTCGCGCCGCGTTACGTTGAGTTACGCTACGTTCCGTTAGGTTAGGTTGGTTTGGGTTAGGTTAGGATGACTTTGACTTTTCCATGGTAGACTGCTATTCTATGGATTCCTGCACACTGCTCTCCTCTAATATGTCCTGCTTGGCTCTGCGGAGGCCATCAATAGTGGTCGTGTTCGTTAGGTTAACTTAAGTTACGTTCGGCTATGTATGGGTATCTTCGACTTTTGTGCTGTACACTGCATTGTGGCGGAAGTTTGCTCCCTACTGTGATCTAGTATCTTTTGCTTCTCTATCGGG